>NC_142928.1:102341321-102388821 GCF_046866305.1 Octopus bimaculoides
GACGTGGAAATGTGGATATGAAGTTCCCTTCCCAATCATGTCAAATGTCTTTGGTTGACCAATGTCATTGTTAACGTTTATGAAACTATTTTATTTATAGATGCAAGCATAGAAGTGTGGTTATGATATCTCCTCCTCAATCACGTCAAGTGATTTTTACTTTAGTCTTTGGTTGACCAATGTCTTGTGAGTGAAATTTGATAGGTAAAAACTCTTTATAAAACCTATTGTATGTATGTATGTATGTATGTATGTATGTATGTATGTGTGTGTGTGTGTAGGTAGATATGTATGTATATAGGTATGTATGTATATGGATACATACATAAGGTGGCAAGTTGGCTGAATTATTTGCACACTGGTTGAAATGCTTAACAGCATTTTGTCTGAGTTCAAATTCTGCAGAGGTAGACTTTGCCTTTCATCCTTTTGGGGTTGATAAAATAAGTACCACTTGAACACTGAGGTCGATGTAATCGACTTCTCCGCCTTGTGCTAAAATTTGAAATCAATATTTAATAATCCAGACATGTTCTATATTCACAAAACTAAGTATTGTAGAGTCGAATCAAACTATTATTATGTGTGTGTGTGTGTGTGTGTGTGTGTGTGTGTGTTTACACATGACACTGAGTAAGAGTGACATTTCTTTACATCCTCAGTAAATGATATGCAACCACATGGTTTTAGGTTCAATCCCACTGTACAGTGCCTAGGAAAAGTGTCTTCTACTATAGCTTTGGCTGAACAATGCCTTGGAAGTGAATTTGGTAGAAAGAAACTGTGTGGAAGCCCATAATATATGTGTGTGTATATATGTTCCCTGCCCCTTCCCACTTGGCAACTGGTGCTGGTTTGTTTATGAACTTGTAACTAAGTGGATTGGGAAAAGAGACTGATAGAATAAGTGTCAAACTTAGGAAAAAAGTACTGGGGTTGATTTGTTTGACTAAACCTTTTGAAGAGGTGCCCCAGCATAGCCACAGTCCAATGACTGAAACAGTTAAAAGATAAAACATAGCTCAGTAGCTTCAATGTGAGAACGCAAGTTGAATAAAGAAGTACCTTTCTTGAACAAATAAATGGTGACAAGGAGGGCATCTGACCATAAAATAATGTATCAGTGAGTAATGCTGCATAGAATAGTGCAACCCATACTAACATACCACCACCACCACCACCACCAAAGAGAGAGAGAGAGATTTAGTAATCTAAAGTCTGAAAGAGATGAGCTTCTGTCAGAGGCCTGTGAAACTTTAGGCTGCATGGAGCTGAATCAAACTGTTTTAAATAATTATGTGTGAGGTGTATATATACATTATCTGTCTGTCTGTCTGTCTATATATATATGTATATACACACACACACACACACACACACACACACACACACACACACACACACACACACACACACACACACACACACAGCTTTAGTAAATCAATGTATAGGAGTGGGTGTTTTTGGCCATGTTGGCAAATAGTTATTGATGTAGAAATGAACAAGTTTCAGGGACAAATCTGAACCTTTGAGTTCAACAGAGATGACAGAATATAGATTAGAGGGAGCTCCATCTGCACACACTGTGATGGTGTGATCTGAACAGAAGTCATCAAGTCAAGATACAAAGTCAAGATACAAGAGATGGATTGGATCCATAATTAAGTAGTTTTTCCAGATGATTCATGTACGAGACACAGTCAAATGCTTTGCCTGATGTCAAATACAACAATGTTTTCAAATTTTTTAAGAGTGAGGGATCATTGGTGAAATGGCATAGCATAAACACATAAACCAACAAACTATTGCATTCTATAGATTTTCACTCAAAATAACTCTTTGAAGATGTAGTGTAGTTTATAGCAACTGATTAATTTAATGTTAGAAAATATGTTGCGTATAAGCGCTAGTTTCTAATTCCTAATCAATTAATAATAAAATTTCTAATTATATGTTTTCAGTCAGTCCTGCTTAAATGTGAAGTGCTTTTTTTCTTCTTTTTATTATAGACAGAAGGTTAACCATTTGGCATCTTCTCAATCAATTCTTGAGCAACCTGATAGATAGGCTGAGCCCAAAATAGTTGCATTTCAGCTTTCCATTTTTCTATATTTATGTAATGCATTTGCAAAATTATCTCTAGTTAGAACAAATATGTGTGTCCATGCACGTGTGTGTGTGTGAGAGAGAGAGAGAGGGAGAGAGAGAGAGGGATGGAGAGGGGGAGAGAGAGAGAGGGATAGAGAGGGGGAGGGGGAGGGAGAGAGAGAGAGAGGGATGGAGAGGGAGAGAGAGAGAGAGGGAGGGATGGAGAGGGAGAGAGAGAGAGAGAGAGAGTGTATATTTGTGAGATAAATATTCACTTGAACTAGCTGATTGGTTTTGTTACTGCAATGATGTAATCAACAGTAGAGGTAGATTTAATGAAAGCATGGTAATCATAGAAAAAAGAGGATGAAGAAAGTTTAGGGACCTGTTTCCTCTGCTGGTAACAAAGAGTTTCTCTCTTAGAGTGAAGCTGCTTACTGCTGCATGTGCTTACTTGGGGTCATTCCAGGTTAGTGGTCCAAGAGATGTTGTCATGATTAAAGTTGACCAGGACCTCCAGTGCTCTCCATTGCTGACAGTTCTGTGTCAGCCCCTCTGCATCCTCCAAGGTCAGATCAAGCCTCTGGGAATCTTCAATAATTGTGTCCAGCCATCTGGTGTGGGGCCTGCCATGAGACCTCTTCCAGCCTGCACCTACTGAGCTGAATGAGAGTAAAGGCCTGGTAGGACGATCCTCCTGGGTCTGTCCATGTCGTAGTGAGGGGGTTTGTATGTTCCATAGACCCGAGGGAGCATTACTGTCTGGAGCTTTGCTCCTGGCAGGGCCACCCTTGGCGGGCCTATCTCCTGGGGAGGTTCCAGACTAATGGTAACCCATGGTGCATTGGCTCATCACCCAGACAGCAACCCCATCATCTGACTATTCTGTGGAGGACCAACAACCTGCTCAGGAGAACCTTCAACCTGTTATGACACTGACCAGGAGAAACCAAACTGTCCAACATCAGAACAGACCCCTGCATGCCCTCGGCTAATGAGAAATCAACTTCAGCTTAGAGTGAAGAGTGGGTAGAATAATGCTTGTGTATGTAGTATAATGTAAAGGATAGAGAGACATGGGACTTTGGATGCAGAGGATTTGTGAAGACTAAAAAGAAATGAAGTGAGCATACTCTGCTGGGTGTGTAATGTTAGCGAGTATGATTGACAAAACATAAAGGAAGTGACAGGAACTATGTACAAAAGATAGCAAATGCAGTGTACAAGAGAGAAGGCTGTGTTGGTACAAACATATGATACATTTGGAGAATGACAGCTGTATAAAGAAGTGCTAATCAGTCAAAATAGCTAGACTTTGTGGAAGAGGAAGGCCTAGGAAGACTTGGGATAAAATTGTGATGACTGACCTCAAGATACTGCAACTCAGGAAAAAGATGACAAAGGATTGCAATGATTGTGAAAGCTGGTTCTATAGGTAATCTGCATACCTGGACTCATATGGAGAAAATACACTGCAGTAGCAGATATAGAGACTGGGTCATATATCTACTTTTAAGTGTCTCACTCATTAACTTCCTACACAGTATCCATCTGCTTATCTTCTCCCTACCTACTTGGCACCCTCTCATCTTTATCACTCTATCCTATTCATTATGCCACATCACATAAGGGATAGTAGTGAATGTGTCTTTATTCAGTCAACCTCATGCCACTATTCATATCACTAATCCTCTCTCTCTCTCTCTTTTCTATCCTGATGTCTATGTAACAAGAGATTATATTAGTTCCAATATACCACCCCCATCACTACACTTCTGTATTGCTAGCTGTTGATCCTCTTCCTCTCCAGGTCTCCTCTCCATTATTGACATCCCTCACTCTTTTACCATCATCCAGCCTGTCTCTATGACCCTCATTCATTTGCTCCCTCTCACATTTGTACCAGCATCCATTATCATTTTGCACTTCTAGCCATCACTCTTTTCCCAGGTTACTCATTAATATCTTTTGCTCCATTATGAGTGACCATCTCTATAATTATTCACCATTCTCTTTAAAAACTAGGAAGCATATAACTGCCTCACTGCTTTTCCCGCATTAGTTCATTGCCATTACTGTTTCTCTTCCATTATTCCTCCTTGAACTGTCTCTGCCATTAATCCACATATCTCTACAATCCTGCGTATAGGTTGGGTTTGTAGGTGAAAATGGGCTCAAAAGGGTTTAGAGTGTCTGTGAGTTGATCAAGGATGAGAGTATATTGTGATACTAATTGTTACAGACACTATAATTTGTGGACATTGAAGTTGTCAAGGAAGATTTCTTCAGATTGAGGTGATGTGAAATTATTTGATGCAATATGAAAGATAATGGAAGGATTAACATTGTGGTAGAAACAGAAGATACTCTTACCCATGGGGTCAGGTTCCTGCTTTATTTGGAAGCAGACTGTCTCTAGTTTGTCACTTGTATCATCTGAAAAATCTTAGCACTACATTATGGAAGTTATGATAGGATTCAGTGCATCAAAATATCAATTTATCCCTAGACTTGTTTGAAAGGACTCTACTAAAACCCTCCAGGGTCAACAAGTGATGTTAAAGTGGGCAGCCTATTAACTCCCACTGCCAAAAGAAATTGTGGTTATTGTTACTGTTGTTTAATCTCGTGTTACTTCCATCCAATCAAATCTTTGGTCAATGACATTCCAGCTGCGAACATCTAGTGTTTTCTTTTTCAAAGTATAGTGTACTCTTGACTACATCATCTAATATGACGTATTCTAAGTCATTGAACTGCAGTTTGAGGGAGACTCGTCAGCTATTTCTAACAGGCTGAATGGCTCATGGTGTTTTATCGTTGCCTTGAATGTACTTGCTGTTTTATAATTGCACCAGCACTGGAGTGGTTGTCTTACCAGTCTGAAAGCCCTTCTGCTCTGTACTGATTCTTTTGTGGTTCAGACAGGGCCATTAGACAAGTTGCTTTTACTGAGACAGTTCTTTGATATTTGGTTCCTACAGAAAGATGGGTAATCATAGATACAAAGCTGGATGGCATGATAAAAAGGAAACAATGGATTTAGTTAAAGAAATAAATAGTTTTGATTGACCATTGAGAATGTCAGAGTGAAATGTAGCAAAGGAAGATAATTTTGTGAGTACGTATGAGAGAGGGCAGCAGTTACAATGGTAGTGTTCTTCAAGATACTTTTAAAGCAGTAACAGAGAAAGGAAGAGTGATGATAATGATGATGAGGACAATGAGGAGGATGGTGGTGGTGAAAATTCACTAAGAAATGTCTAACAAGTATGATATGAAAGCGAATGAGAAGTGATATGAACATCAATAAAATACGATAATGGACAATGTCCATAGTAAATTTACGTTGTATTTTTCAATGTAGTCAGATGATACTAATGAAATATGTTGGCCAGATTTGATACTAATTGATAACAAAATGAATACATGCCAGTTAATTGATTTTGCCATTCTCTGTTATTATAGAACTAGCTTGAAAGGAAAAGAGCAGATCGATAAGCACAAGAATCTAAATCTAAGAAGCCAGAGAAATTATGGTATATTCAGGTGTTTACAATGCCCAATGAGATTGATGCACCAAAAATTGTACCAAAAATAAAACTAGTTAAAGATTTACAAAGAATTAACCTTAAGCTCTGAATCCATCACCAACAGAAGGTGGTGTATTAGTAGAATCATTAGAGTAGCAGACAAAATGCCTTCTCTTGTTTGTTCTGGTTCTTTACATACTGAGTTCAAATCCTACCTTTGCCTTTCATCATTCCAGGGTCAATAAATAAAGTACCAGTGAAGCACAGGGGTTGATAATATGACTTGTATTCTTGTAACAAATTAATGATCTTGTTTTTTTATAAGAAATAATTAACGTTTCAAGAAAGTGAAAGTTTGTTGCAGCTGTTTAACCCAGGACAGCACTCCAAACCACCATTGCTACATTATCAGGAAGGAGGCCAATCTTGGTCAAAATAGACAGCATCATGGCCATAGCTTGACTTACTTGTCTTTGAATGGAAAATTCGATCTTTTGTTATTCCAGGAACAGAATTTACTAAATAGTGTAATCTTAGAGTGAAACTATACTCCCAAATAATATACTTTTCACAGAGTTTCCAAAGTCCTTTTTTCTCACAGTAGTTACTTACTAACAGAGGTTAGCAAAGTTTTATTGTTTGCGGAAGGCTTTTAGCTTACCATTGCTTAAAGCATTTTTCATGCAGCCTTTCTTTTACTTATTTCAGTCATTTGACTGTGGCCATGCTGGAGCACCACCTTGAAGGGTTTTCTAGTTGGACAAATTAACTCCGGAACTTCTATTTTTTAAGCCTGGTACTTATTCTATTGGTCTCTTTTGCTGAACTGCTAAGTTACAGGGAAATAAACACACCAACACTGGTTGTCAAGTGGGGAAAACACAGATACCAATAACACTCCACCTATGACCAACCTGTCATATTTTCCAATGTATTTAGGACTATAGTACCAAATGTATTCTTCTATACTTAAGATGGAATGATAAAATTTGGCTACTATTTCTTACAGATTGAGCAAAAACATACCGACTCTCACATTAGTTTGAATTAGGGTTAGGGTAGTGTTCAATCAATTCTAGTTTCAGACTCAAAAGCTTTTTCAGGGTTTTTTAAACAAGGTGTTATGACACCCTAGAGTGTCATAGATTGAGATTGCCAGCAAGTTCTTTTCAGGAGGTTATATTTTTTCACCCTGATACATCTTCTCCACCATCATCTCTCTCTCCTCTCTTTTTTCCATCTGAAGTTACCATCTGTCTCCTCTGCTGCAAGACACCTGTTTCTGTCCCTTACTTTAACCTCTCAAGATCTGGCAAAAAGTCACCTCACTTAACACCACTCCCCTTCTCAGTTGCGAGGTCTTTTGTCTTACAAGTTACTTAGTGACCTCTCACTGGTGCCACATAAAAAGCACCCAGTTATATTCTGTAAAGTGGTTGGCATTTGGAAGGGCATCCAGCCATAGAAACCAAACCATGCTAAAACAGACAGTAGAGCTTGGCACCAGTCCTCTGGCTCATCAGCTGCTTTCCAACCATTCAACCCATGCCAGCATGGAAAATGGACATTAAATAGTAATGATGTTGAAGATGGGTGTTGTGTACCTTTAGTATAGGGAGATAGGGTGACAAAGTCATAGAAATGTTGGGAATTATTGGACTATTTCATTATGAAAAAAGGTGGGGCAGGTAACAAGTGTAAAGATAGGCTATAGCAGTCCACTGGATGTATCCTTCTTCATGTCTCAAGGCTTTTCATCATCATCATTATCGTTGTTTAACGTCCGTTTTCCATGCTAGCATGGGTTGGACGATTTGATTGAGGACTGGTGAAACCAGATGGCTACACCAGGATCCAATCTGATTTGGCAGAGTTTCTACAGCTGGATGCCCTTCCTAACGCCAACCACTCTGAGATTGTAGTGGGTGCTTTTACGCGCCACCGGCATGAAGGCCAGTCAGGCGGTACTGGCAATGGCAACACTCAAAATGGTGTATTTTACATGCCACCTGCACAGGAGCCAGTTCAGCGGCACTAGCAACGATCTCGCTCAAATGTCTTTACACATGCCATCTGGCACAAGTGCCAGGAAGGCGATGCTTTTAGTTGTACTATTAACTCTTTAATACTGCGACATTAATTTGACTGACCAGGTACTCTGTTAAGTCTTAATACTAATTTTTGCCTGCTGAATGGACTGGGGTAATGTATATAGTAAAGTGCCTTGCTCAAGAGCACAACAAACTTCTTGGACCAGGAATCAAACCCATGACTTTACACTGAGAACCCAGTTGATAAACCACCAAGTCATGTACTTTCATATAACCGTTTCTCATAATTTTTACTCCAAATTCAGCAGAATTATTAATGTTTGTATTACTATAAACATAAATTTACCCAAATGTGTTTATTAAGGTGGAGCAAACAGTTTGATTTATTAAATTTTGTATTAATAAAATTTAATTTAATGCTATATAATTTGGTATTAATAGAAGTGAATTTAATGCTATTTGATTTTGTAGTAAGGAAATTTAATTTAATGCTATTTAATTTTGCGTTAATATAATTTAGCTTGGGTTGTCAAGTATCTTGAATTTTTTTTTTCTAAATTTCCAATCCACAGATCTCAGTTGTTACCTTAGGAAGTTCTATGAATGTTCAGTTAATTTCTAACTTTGAAAATCTTCAGTTCCTGGAACACATATTAATTGTGTTAGTATAAGTGATAAGAGAGAGAGAGAGAATGAAAAAGAAAAGCATTAGTCATGTCATCATTTACAAGCATCAATTCTGAGAGAGGGAGAGAGACAATGAGTGTCTTCTGAGCTCTCTAGAGATATTTAACTGTCAGTAAGTTATCATTTCTGATATCTTAGACACCAATTGGTCTCTTGGAGCACTGAGTGAGTCAGAGATGTAATGAAGAAGAAAAAGAAGAAAGAAGAATCAACCCCAAGTTTTGACTGGTACTTGATTTATTTTTAATTAACTGGTTGGGGTGGTGGGGACACTGTGTCCATCACCCTTTTTAGGGTCTCTGAGACTGGTGGGTGAGAAGGAGGAAGGTATCACCACACCAGAAACCTGATCCAAATACGTTCAACATAATGGACTCAGCTAATTGCACCATGGTATTAATTTGAACTCAGAATGCAAGGAGATGAAACAAATAGTGCAAGGAAACGGTCAGTTCACTACTCTAGACAGGTAGTTTGATTGGCGATAATGGGTTGAAAGGTAAGATTGACCTTGATAGGAATTTAACTCAGAATGCAAAATACTGGAATAAATAACATTTCTGCCAATTTGCCAATCCCCAAAAGAACGAAAGAAAACATTGACTTCAGCAGGATTTGAACTTGGAGCACAGAGGGCTGGAACAAATACAGCAGCAGAGTCTTTCTGATGCTGTAATGACCAGTTATGTACTGGAAACCAACTGAATTGACTATACCAAATTTAACTCACACCTTTGTAGTTGTAGCTTTGTGCTAACATGAGAAATCATCACTTTATTGGCGCATCTGTTCATCTTAACCATAAGAAGTCTTTTAATGGGGCAATTAATTCAGCAGCTTTAAAGGTAGGGTTTAGAAACAAGAAAATAAAATCTCCAGCCACCAGCTTACATGCATACACACAAGAAAAGAAGAAAGGTTTCAACACTATGAAGTATGAAGGATCAGATCAGGATAAAAGAAATTTAAGAGGAAACACAAGGAAAACACTTAAGAAAATATGTAAGAAAAAAAATAAAAACATAAAAAGTATATAAATAAATGTCAGTAATTTACATCACTTAAAAATGATTTTAATAGAATTAAAATAGATGGAATGAAATGAAATAGTTTAAAAAATCGCCTGTTCATTTTCCCTAATTCACTTAAAGGAAAAAAACAAGAATAAATTTACAATAAATAATAAAGAAAATAACTTTCCACACACACACACATATATATATAAGGAAAAGAAATTATAAAAATAGAGAGCTGTAAAATTATTCTGTATTAAAATATGGAAAATGAAAGAAAAAAATTGAAACTGGGGCAGGGAGACTGAAGTATCTGGAATGAACAGTATAAAAGTAACAGAGAATTATAGAAAGAAATTTTGCACGCACGCACACACACACACACACACACACACACACACACACACATACACATTTGACATACAACCTTGCATGTAGACATGCGTACATACACATTCAAATCTCACTTTTTATTTCTACATCATATATGTACAATACATTCACACATACATACTGATTTTAAATTATGATACAAAGCCAGCAACCTTAGTGCTCCGCTGGAACTTATTTTATCGACCCCAAAAGGATGAAAAATGAAGCTGACCTCAGTGGAATTTGAACTCAGAATGTAAAACCAAACAAAATGCTGCTAAGTATTTTGCCCTGTGTGGTAACAAATCTATCAGCTTATACATTGTATACATATAGTCATCATTTCACTTTAATATTTTTCCATGCTTGCAGAGGTTAGATATATCTTCTCTAGCACAAAATTGCACCATTTGTTGCAGTCCACTTATCTCTTTTGGGATGTTCAGCTTCTTGTGAGGACTCTCCATATCTTTCTCAGTTTCTCATCCATACCTTTCTACTTCAATTGCAATGCTTTTCTTTATTCAACTATTATTCTTCATACACATCACAACTCCATATCAATGCAGTCTTCCTTATAATTTTTTTCTTCTCTCATTTGTGCTTTGTCATTTCTGTATTACACTAACATTACACATCCAGTGGAGTGTGTTTGTTTCATTTCTTCCCAGTCTTCACACATCCTCCGTATCCAATGCCTTTGTTGCTCTACCATGCAACATTGCACTTCATCATACAATCTGCTACTCAACAGAGAGGGAATTCTTTTGTTGTTAGTAATAGTAACTTCTCCTTGGAAATTTTCTACTCCATTCTTGCTTTGGCTATGATGCTTTTATAACACTCATCTCCACAGTCAATTAGGGCATTTAGGTAACAGAAGCTACCCAATATTCTCAACAAGTTTTCCAAACATTTGAAAACAAAACTCATTTCAAGGAGGCTCTAACTGCTAACTACTTCAGTGTAGCTGTTACATTTGAAGTTTTCTCTGATTACCTGTTTACATTGGGTACACCATATAGAATTCCTACTTATCCCTTTTCTGCATCTTGAACATTGCTGCTTATCAAATTGCTGTAGAGATGGGTTTTTGATTTGCCAATCAAAATTTTTTGATTTTTGCTAATCAAATTTTTTTGTTTTGCTAATCAAAATTTTTTTGTTTACTTTAGTAAACTTCACAAAAAGCCTAATTCACGTATTTGCTTCGTTGTCAGAAATTTCTTATCTAGTCATTAAAAGTTTTAGATATGAGAAATAAGTTATCAGCATATAAGAGTTCTCATGAACAACTGGTATTAAATTCCCCCGTTATGGTCAGGGGCTGAGAAGTGAGCCTTGATGGACACCTACCTGCATGTTAAATTTTTTGCTGAACTCATTGCTAACTCTCACTGTGCTAATGGCATCTCTGTATGTGGCTTATATAGATCTCAAGTTATTCAGTTACGCCCAGTTTTCTTAGTGGTCACCAGATATGAATATGATACCATCACAAAAGCTTTCTCCAGGTTGACAAATGCTACGTATAGTGGCTTACTCTTAAGACCTGAAGATTTAAACTGAGAAGAGGGTATCTGTGACACCCCATCTTGGTACAAACTTAAACTGTACCTCTTAACCTAGCAAATCAGTTGTACTATCACTCTTTTGGCTTCTTTTATAACTTCCCTATCAGTCTGATACCTCTATAGTTACTTCTTCCTCGAGTTCCTTTAATGCAATGCCAGTAACCAGGTATGAACATCCTGGTTCAACCTGATTGAGTATGCTTGCAACCAGTATGTGTCCTACATGGTTGGATATTGACTGCAACTTAATTATCTGATGGTCAAGCTGGTTTCCATTTTTGTTTTTTTCCAATTGTGCTTTCAACTTTACAGCTGTAAACTTCAATAGATGCTCCTTCTGCTGGGTCTACATAGGACAATCTTACCATCTCCCACACATTCTCCTCATTTAACAACCTCTCATTGTAGCTTCTCCATGTTTTTTACTTTTTGGCATCAGAGAGGGATTCTGTGCTGTAATCATTCTACTTTCACTTTCCTCTAACAATGTTTTGATTCATGCCAAGGAACTTCTTTGCAATCTTCTGATTCTTTCACCACATCTTTCATTTCAGCTTCTCTGTGCTAAATTTTTCTTTTAGCTACTTGATCATTATTCCTGGCTCCCACTTTCTTCTAATCTTTCTACACCCCTCTCTTATCTTTTATGGCTCAATCTACTGTAGAATTCTATCACTATGTTAACCTTTTATTTTGCTACTATCTTAATCCACCCATAGATTTGATGTGTCTTGCTACAGATAGAAACTTCCAGTTATCCTCTTGGTTATAAGTATCCATTTCCTCACTTTCTCATTATATGTGTTGACTAGTACTTATCTGAATATCTACATCTGGTTGAGGGATCTTTCAGCTTCCATATAATCCTTTTCCAGATGTTTTTGTGCTCCCAAATCCATCACACTCTAACCTGTACATCACTGACCAGTAGTCTATTTATCAATAAAGGATTTAGTCTTCACAACTTTTTACTTATTGTCACCAGTCTTAATATTGAGATAGCTGTCATTCTTTATTGAGGTACTCTATGAAGTTTTCTTACTGATTGCCTCTGTAAAATGATTGTTCACTTGTTGGTCCTGATTGAGATGTATATGTCGACCTTGGTGAGATTTGAACTCAGAACATTTAAGAATGCTGCAAAGAATTTTTATGATGCTCTAACAATTCTATCAACTTGCCATCTTGATATATAGTAATTTTTATATTATCATGGCACAGAGAAGGAACTCTTGATTAATTGATCCCAATACTTCATGCAACAGCATGCTATCCTTTACATCACTTTAATCCACTAATATCACTGGACAAAAGATTTTGCTACTGAGGTAAAAGCATGTGTCTTAGATTAAACTGAGGATTCTGATTCCAAATCTGCACTCAGAATTGTTCTAGCACATCAGAATTTTGAGTTATGTGCAAGATTATAACTATACTTTCTGCTAGATATAGGCCATATTATAAAATTTGCTAAAATGAAAGCGGTCTTAATTCAAAATTAAAGAAATAACAGCAATAAAATAAATGATGAGAAAAATCATTATTTAGTTTAGCAATAGATAGCACTGATGTATTGTGTGCAAGCAGCAGAAACGTCAGTTTGTTCTTGGTAGCTCTCAGTGCCGTATGCACTGCTGTCATGTGTGATATGTGTATCTCTCACTCTTTACCTTGAACTTAACTATTCCTGATACTAATATAGTATTAATATATAATTATGTGCGTAACTCAAAAAATCCTGACGTGCTACAGCAATTCTGAATTCAGATTTGGTATTAGCGTACATGATTTAGTTTAGTACAGTACCATTTGTCTGGGTAGCAGACGATAAATTTTTTTGTTGCCCAGTGCATTCTTTCTACAAGCCTGCAATTTTGGGGGAGGGAGCTAGTCGATTTTATTGATCCCATTACTTGACTGGTACCTATTTTATCAACACTAGAAGGATGAAAAGCAATGTTAACCCCAGAATATAAATCCACTAATATAAACAATCTCTAACAATTGTACAGTCCAAGTTTGTAAGCAATATGTTGCAGTTGATTCAACACCAGTACACCAGTGGTTATCTACTGTCATAGTAAGCCACTGTCTTCAATATATTAATGTCTAACATGGGCCCAAAGCTTTACATTTTGGGAAAGGTTATAATTGATTAAATTGACCTTTTACATGACTAATACATATTTTATCAAACCCTTAAGGGATGATTATTCCAGAATTTGAACAGAGAATTGAAAGGGATAGGATGAAGTGGTGCAATGTGTTTTTATTCCATCATATTCTGCTCATTTTGTCCCAATTCTATTTTACTACCTACATGTCAGACATAAAAATCTTTTGCTACAGAAAACAAATAATTGTAGTGTAGCAAATTATCACACAAAGAATGAAACAAAATACATATAGAAACTAAAGCATACCTATTTAGCTCCTTCAACTTTCTAAGTTCAATTCCCAGTCAGATGGAATTAATCGTTTATCTTTCTGTCAAATGATAAAATAATAGCTATCAAATACAGAGGTGGAGCCAACCAACAATAACACTTTCTTCCCTGCATTATTGCCACCCTGGCACTGCAGTAAAAAAAAAAAAAAATCAATATTTTGGGTTATGTCCCCAACTATTAACTGTCTATTTTATTTCTTTTACACTGCTAATACTCACAATAAAATTATAAACATTACTTGGTCTCATCAACCTTTAATTTCTTCTTGCTTTTATTGTCCTCTATAAATTATAAGCCTTTTGTGTAAAAAAAAACTAAATTGTTTTCTGACAGACAAAGACTGTTGAATTGTTATGTAATTATTGTTGTATATAACATTGATATATCACTTAGACAAAAATGGTTTACTTAAAGAGAAAGATGTTGAAGCTTTTCTCCTTTGAAACATTTCTATTATGACATAAATGGCATAATAATGCACACTTTTTCTTATTCTTTTTATACAGCAGCTGACCTTGTTTGTTTATATTACATATCTTCAAAGATTCAGCAAATTAGAGTTATATAGATTGCTTTTTTGCATTAAATCACAGATAACATTGAGATATTTCACTGAGTTAATTACAATCTGTGAACACAATTAGGATATTCTATAATTTAAAACATCAAAATCTTAACTAGAATGGTATATTTTAGGATTTTCTTAGCATATAACCACAAGCACACATATGCTCACAAATACATTTGGATACAAGTGTGTATGTGTAGGTATATATATATGTATACATGTTTGTTTATGTGTGTGTATGTATATATATATGTGTGTGTATATGTGTGTGTGTGTGTGTGTATATGTTTGTGTATGGCTATATTTTTATGACTGTGTGTGGCCATGTTTTTACGACTGTGTGGCTATACTTTTATGAGTGTGTGTGGCTATATTTTCATGTGTGTGCCGTTATATTTTTATGTGCACGTGTGGCTATATTTTATGTGTGTGTGTGTGTGTGTGGCTATATTTTTATCTGTGTATGTATGTGGTTATATTTCTATGTGTGTGTGTATGGCTATATTTTTGTATGTGTGTGGAGCTATATTTTTACGTGTGTGTGTGTGTGGGGGGGGGGGGAATAAAGATTGTACAATCCTCAGCATTCAAGGCCCTGCCAGTTCAGTTGTCCTTATCCTTCAAAGCCCTGTCAGTTCAGTAGTCCTTATCATTCAAAACCCTGTCAGTTCAGTAGTCCTTATCATTCAAAACCCTGTCAGTTCAGTAGTTCTCAGCATTCAAAGCCCTGTCAGTTCAGTAATGAGAAAAAGCTACAGCATATTGTTTCCATATTTGGCAGCAATTTCCCTAATCAGGGGATCTTGATCCATATTTCAGGCAATTGTTGTTCTGGCACATTTTGTGTGGAGTTAAGATTAATGGGAAATTTCATGCAGTTTCATGCCAAATCATGGTTATAAGTTGGGAGGCACAAGAAATACAATGCAAAGGCATTAGAAGACTTGTGAAGATAATCTTCGTTAGCTGGTGGCCATACTGCTCTGACTTTGTGTAAAACAATCTTTCTTATCAAACACTAACAGAGGTACCTGGCATTGCTCAGAATTAAAATGGCATAGTTTGTATAGATATTAAAGTTATGTTGAAACATGTGGTACGGGAAAGTGCAGCATTGACAACAAAACATTTGTAGAGTAAATGATGGACTAATTCGACTAAGTGACATGTCATATGTCCATTTGGAGGCCCTAATCTGCCATGGAAAATTGGGGGTGGGGTGTATATGATTTTTGAATGCAACGAAAAGCTGTCAGTGGATATACTCTCCTTTGCAACAGTTGGCACTGCCTCTAACACAACCCATTGTATGGTTGACAGTCGAATGAATGTAAGTGTAACAGAGACATTGTATGTAAATGGGTTCATTCTGGAAAAGGACTGCAATGGGAGATGGCATTGGGGAAGTGAACTGTGGAAATGTTAGACAACAATGGGCTGACATTGGATTGCTGGTGTGGCTGTAGAATAAGAAACATAAACTGAGCCTATGCAGTCACATGAGAATAAGTAGTAATGAATTACTTGAGAAAATAAGGCATAATGGCTTATCACATGGTTGGTGGGAGTAATTGGAGAATGTTTTGATATTGAAGTTCATGCAGGAAACTGCTTTGTTGGTGCAGCCTTTAGGTTTGTTGGTATTATGCTGAAATGGGATCCATCTTCACCATCTACAAAGAGCAGTGGATACTGGAGCGCATCATAAGATGTAGTAATTCCTACAAAACCTCTCAATAAACAATGTTCTTTGTTTTCCTTTGTGGAACAAATGCAAATAGATTTCGTTTGCTTCCCACTCTCGAGCAGCCAACATTTAATTGTTCAAGTGAGAAGCATGACTCTCCTAAGTGAAGTTCTATCACAGACAGTGTTTGACCCTGGGGATTATTGATAGACATTGCAAAGCTGATACAAATAGGAAATTGCACTCTTCTGAAGAAAAAAGTAATTTCTGCTCCCAATGGAATGGGAGGAATTCCGGGTATGAAAACAACCTCACCTTTTCCACATCCAGAGAGAATGGTGGCCTCAATAACATGTGGCGTCATCTTCTTTACCACCAGGTGTGTCCCGTTGCAGAATGTTGGTGGATTCAAATTCCTCAATTACATTACTGGAGTTCCCACTTCAAGTACCAATCTGTGGGGAGGTAGTCCTGGAAGCTTCAATGAATTGAGAAATTCTGTTGGATAATTTATCAACTCTTCATGGATCTGGGATTGTATCAACTGACTTATAGATGCGAGAACTTCCAGGAAGGTACTACAGAGGCTGCTCATTAATTTTATTTTCAGTGCTGTTTTTTGGAACCAGTATTGCTCTTTCACACAGCCAATTGAGATTGTGATAATTTCTTGACTAATGGATGTAAGGGAGACAATTTCTGAAAGTTACTTCGCAATCTGCTCTCATCAGTGTTACTCATTATGTGAAAAATTTCAAGAGTCTAAAACCTGGTAATGACACAGTGCTTCTTTGACACTCAGAGAGCCCCAAGGGTCTTCGTTATCCATAATCTCTATTAAATACTTTTCAAATATGATAATGATTATTTCACCAAATTAATTTTTTTTATTGATTGTGAGCTATGAGCAACAGACCGATGCTAACACAATTGTTATTTTTCTCCATTTACTACAGTGATGTAACCATAATTCGTGTACTTGAGACAATTCATGCAGAAGGACGGGCATTTTAATTACAACAATTGACATACCTACACAAGTGTGTCCCTACCCATCGATTTTGTTTCCTCATAACTTTTAGAAAAATAGATATTTTTTAATGAAATTTTCCATAAATATCTTTTATGTAGACTACAATTATATTGGAATTTGATGTGAAAAAATTTTCACAGAAAGGAGTTTCGGATAATTCACGCGAATTGACTTCGTTTCCTCATAACATTCAGGAAAAAAAACAAAAAACGGATAGTTTTAAATCAAATTTCCTGCAAACACCTTTCAGATGGTGTAGATTACGATTATATCGGAATTTAATGTAGAAAAAAAATTGGGGAATGTGCACACATACATATTGACACCATCTGAAAGGTATTAGTAGAAAATTTAATTTAAAAATACCCATTTTTTTTGCATGTGAATTATCTGAAACTAGTCTACCCTCTTCGAAAGATATTTGTAGAAAATATCTTTAGAATATATTATTTTACTAAAAGTTAGGGTTATATATATATATATATATATATATATATATATATATATATATATATATATATATATATACACATATATTTATATAGCCAGGTGACTTTCAAACCAAAGATTCGAGATAATATCCAAAATCCTTGACTTGCTTTTGTTCTCGGGTTTTACCCTGTCAGTAGGTGACTAATTATACAGGCATGGAAAAGCAGTTAAATTGGGGACTTTTGAGATGGGAGTAAGGTGACCGTCTTACATAACTGCGAACGTGGTATGTTGCTAAGCTGTGTGAGAGTTTAGAATACTTGTAGCATTTCTTAATTATAACTCATTAGTGCTTTTGCCCATACGGTTTCTCAAGAACAGTAGGCTTGTAAGTTGGAGACGCAAAAAGAGGATGAAAGCGACACGCTTTGAGAAGCTGAATAAATTTATTTCACAAGTCTTTCCTTTACTCATTCATTTACCAATTATTTTATATCTTCTATTTTTCGCTACCAATGGTTGAAATGAACGAAACCACATAAAATAACATTTCATTGAATCTGACCTTAACATTAAAGAAACACCAACGAACACCCTTAAACCATTTGACACCAACACCCCACCACACACAACACCCCGTACACAAACCAAAATCTATACTCTCAAACTTAAAATCTCAAACCTGAAGAGAGATACGATAAAGGAAATAAGTATTCTATTCAGAATTTCCAAGTGTCTGTTGTAATAGATATATGGGAGAAACTATACTTCAACTCTATATTTTTATTTAAATCTTCGATTGAAGTCTGCAGACAAATTTGTTTCGATGTTGGTCGGTTTTATATAACTTTGGAGTCTTTTTAAACACTCTCCTGTAACATGTTGGTTTCGAGTCATAACAGTATCAAGTACCCAGCTGTGTTACATAACTATGAATTACTTAATCAGACTCTTTCAGAACAGCAAACCTAGCAGTTCCAACTAAAATCTAAAATAACCTTTTATTTGAAACGTATTACGATACTACATTTCTTGACAAATATTACTCGACGTCATATATTGCTAAATAAAACATTCTCCAATTCTTAATGATTTGATAAATTACCACATATGTCGATGTATGAGGCGACCAGGTGTTTAAGTTATCCATAACTTCACATTACAGGTGTACTTTTTCAGTTATGCTTACTGTATAAAACTTAGTTGTCAATATTTCACTATAGTAGATTATAAATAATACGTTGCTTTTGGTTCAACAAATGGAGGTTTTTCACAAGATTAACATACATGTTTTTAGCACGTTTTAAAATACATACATTGAACCAAAACTTGTTAAACTTGAGTTACATAAAGATAATGTACTTACGATGAGGGCGATATTCCAGCAACCACAGGGATGTAAGAAAGTAGCACCGAGTGGCGTACCAAGAGAATGATGGGAAGGGCGGTCCGCTCCGGGCGACACAATTTATTTGTATTAATAAATCATTAATAAAGATGCAGTATAAATATCATAGACTTTAATAATGTATAGTAGCTATTAAAATTTCCTTAAAATTCAAATTTATCATCAGTAAACTTATATTGTGCGTTAATATTGAGTAATATACAGTATAATATTGTTAATACAGTAATATTGTGTTGTGGAGGCGCAATGGCCCATTGGTCAGGGCAGCGGACTTGCGGTCATAGGATCGCGGTTTCGATTCCCAGACCTGGAATTTCTATATTTAGTTATAAAGGTATACATAGAGACGAACACTTACATTCTTACAAATGGTTTGGTTGCAATGAAATCGGATAAAAGGACGAAATAAAATTATATGCAATAAAAAATTTATAAAATAATATTCTGGGTTATTTTTATGGTTAACCCACTGGTCTTTTCTCCTTTGTTTTTTCCTTCTTTTCGCCTTGACCGGCTATGCTAGCACGGCCCCAATTCATCCTCGGCTTCCTTACTACAGACATCCATCTTTTTCCGAACGTACTTTGTGACAGGCACCTTTTCTCCAGACGGATCTTTCTCAACAGGTGGAAGTTGAAATAACTTACCAACCCGTGTCCGGAGATGAAGTGACCTGTCCCAATCCCTTTCGATCGTGTCGCCCATACCGTTTCTTTCAGTATGGCTACTACACAGAAAAAGGATGCCTTCTTTTCCTTGTTGAAGGAAGAAGGCAATACGATCTTAATCATGGACTCAGTCGAGAGCCGTACTCTTTCCGCATCCGACATCAGTTGTTCGACATAAGTTATCAACTTCCTCAACTCCTCACAGAGTACGAAGGCGTGCACGACAGTTTCACTGACGCGCCCGCACCTCGGGCATATGAGGGAGGTGTCAAAACCGTGTCTAGATAACCTCTCTCGAACCGGTAAGGCCGATTGGTAGCACAACCAAGCCAAAGATTTCTGGAAGTTATCCAGATACCTCGACCCGAATGTCCTTCCGAACAGGTTGGTCAGTTGCTCCTCATCAAAGCCCAGAGTCTCCCCCAGGATATCGTCGGACTTATGCTCTACCAACCCTCTATAAAAATCCGCAGTGGAAACCTCGCTGCTCGTATTGCTCGCCCGAGAGAACAGAGTGAGTGCTTGTCTGCACTCCCTCTGCCATTCTCCCATCCTAGGTCTCCGCTTGATCCATGTATCTAAGTCCCTGAAGGACTTCAATTGGGGAAAGAGTTGCTTGGCATGCGGTGACCACACCTGCTCACCATCCAGGTAGCATTAGGGTCTCAGCGGGCTGAGGAAACGAGATGGTGTAGTCGAGTAGATGCAGTGAAAGTTGTACATACAAAATTCACAGTTGATGGAAGATGCAGAAAATCTGGTGCAGGTTTAATTCTTCAGGCGATGCTGTCATTTTCTTTCTTGTAATTTCTTGGCCTTTGGAGAGATATACTTCCTGAAATTAATGACACTCAGAAGTACCTCCAAATGAAAGGTCTGGAGTTGCAACAATGTGCCATTAAACTATCAGCTTTGAAAACTTTTATATTTGTAAGCAGAGACAAAACAATAGATGATGCGTTGCCCTATTCAACCGAAATTTGCTCTGATATGGGGAATCAGCACAGAGCGTCGAATTCACAAAAAGAAAAGAATGAGCTAAGAAGAAAGTATCGATGCCGCTCTCGGCTACAATGCTGAGGTAAGAAGAGAAATGTTGTCAGTGATAGATAGACTAGCTGAAGAAATAACCTCTGGATTCGAAAGGCTTCACGATACTGTAAAGAAATACACCTTTCTTACACCGTCCAATTTGTCAGATAAAGAGTGTAATTGTGATGCAGATGCTTTTGATGAGAATATTAAGAGAGAAAACTTTCTGGTTGAAAGGGCAAGACTGCAAAATTATTTGGCGGCTGCTGACGCTGAAGACATGGAAGGGCCTTTGCAAGTTCTTCAGTTTATTTAGAAATATAATCTTATTGATTCATTGCCAAATATTGTAATACTTTTGAGAGTCTTCCTAACTAGTGCCATTAGTGTTGCTAGCTGCGAACGGTCCTTTACTAAATTAAAGCTCATCAAGAATTACCTCAGGTCAACGATAAGTAAAACAAGGTTGATTGATTTGGCAATACTATCCATAGAGCGCGACCTTGCGGATAAAATAAAAAATTGATGAAGTCAGTCAAGATTTCGCGAAGAGGAAGGGACACAAAATCAATTTGTAAATCGTTTATTTTTGTAATTCACTCATCTTCTGTTCCTTAACATATTTTTCCTATTATTTTTTGTGTATAAACAAAAGGAAATTTGAGGGAAATAAATAGTTGCTACAGTTTGACATCTTATTTTGCACACATATATACCTGTATTATTCAGGTTTTGGCGTTTTGAAGTGTTATTAGAACTTTTAAGGGGCGGCCAAATAAACATCCACCCCAGGCGGAACCATAACATGTTAAGGTTCAGGTTTTATATTTAGTGCTTAATACAACCTCTGGTTTTGAGGGGTTTTTTTAAAGCTAAAATCTCGTTCTATACATTAAACATTAAAAAATGTTTTCAGTCAGAAGGTAAGGAGAGTGTCTATGATCCATTATAGGGCTTTGGTGACTGGTGGGACGCATTGGGAAGGTGTGCTCAAACCGAAGATCTGACCTGAATGCTTGCAACAGAATGGACCCCTCTAATGTCACTCAAGAGTCAGGCAGTGTTCTTAAACCGGGTGACGTATTAAGTCTATCATCCATGTTAGTCGCAGTGGGATTTGAACTCAGAACATAGAGCCAAAATAAATACTGAAATACTGAAAAGCATCTCTTCAGACGTTTTAATATTCTTGCCAGTGACTCCACTATTTATTAACTCCAAAAGGGTGAAAAGCAAAGTTGTTCATGGTGAACTCAGAATGCAAGGTACTGAAATGAATAACGCAAGGCATTTTTTCCGTCACTGTTAAAACTGCCAGTTTGCTGACATGCTGTTTAAAATCTCACAGGTGTTGACTTTAACATTTATTCCCCAATTATTGATAAAAGAAATGCATTTTGTTAGTGTTTTTTCGGATTCCACTATAATCTATACACACACTCGTGTACACCAAGGAAGTGTCTGAGAATCGAGAACAGTGTCCTGATGTTTATAAGAGAGATAGTTTTGCCATTATGTGAATAGGTAGTGTGTATGGAGGATATTACTTAGCGTGAAGGAGATTTGTTGACACGGCAATTATCTTGAAGTTTGTGGAGTCTTGAAATGTCCGATTTCATTGATTTCATTTATAAAATCTAAAATAAGTAGTAATTCATGACTTAAACATTGCCAAATCATAACGTTGGAAAATTCTTGAATTAATCTAGGTATATGCAGAGTTTCGTGTTGGTATGCAACACAGCAATTCTGAAATTATCTTTATACACTGTTACTTTATCTGAACACTCCAGTGGTTGAGATGATGTGATGTTACAAATGACATCAATTAAATAGACTATTTCATTATTTGGTGGGGTGGGCAAAATTTTTGCTGTTTTTCATAGACTATTTCATTATTTGGTGGGGTGGGCAAAATTTTTGCTGTTTTTCATCAGTTTTAACCAACAGCATAAAACATTCAAAATAATCCGTGTTTCAAATCCTGTAAATCTGCTAGTGCATTACAGAGGATTTATACAGCCATTTATATGATTTTCTCCAAAGTTAAGTTTTCTGATAAGGAGAAAGTTGAGTAACAAAGCATTTATAGTGGTTTGGCATTATTGATCGACATTCTGGATGAATTTACATCATTATCAAGAAAGACAATTGAGTTTCATGAAGTCAGTGAAAATCATTGAACGTGTTATTAATTATTCTACACATTAAAAAAAAAAAAAAAGGAGTTTTGGCGTTCTTAACAATTGAATTAATAACTAACCCAAAATGATACTCAGAAATGCATAGAATTTGGTGAAAAGGAAGGTTTAAATCACTGACACGAATGCATAATTGATTAAGCTAAGGCAATATTATTAAGTAAAGAAACAAATTAAGTTTAAAAGGAAATAATTTAATTTTTGAATTTAGGTGAATGTGTAGGATGTAAGTCAGGATGTGGGTGAATGTGTAGTATTTGTGTTAGGATTTAGGATTTGTGTGAAGACTTAGAACGTAAGCTTTGATAAGAATTTAAGAATTGGGTTAGGGTTAAGTTAAAGTGGTGGTGGTTGTAAAAATGTTAAATTATTATTGGATCTCGCGTTATGGAACATTGAAGTGAGAATGAGTCCCTTGAAAACTTGGAGAAAAACTCCTAATAAAATTCTAAATTTTGAAATTTGAAATTGGTTAAAGTGTTTTTGTATCTATCCAGTCGGACGACTTACCTGAACCACTGCAACTTTTCCATACCAAATATCCCGATCTTCCATAGCGATTTTCATATCCTCAGATTGATGTCCAATGTCTTCCACGAGTTGGTCAATATATATCCTTCTTGGTCTGCTGATATCTGTATGTTTATGCGTAGGTTTCCAGTGAAGGAGATCGTTGGATATTTCATCCTTGCCTTTCCAGCAATCTCCTACATAACCTGTTCTTTTTTTTCTTTGACTACCGAGGTAATGGTAGAAAGACTTCATTACAATCGTTGCTTTTTAGGGTGTTGCTGTCAAGAAAGAAGTTACAGAACAATCTATTGGCCTTGAACCCCACCCCCCAAGATATGGAAGACTGAAGAGTTCGATGACATCCTCCTCCAGGGTTGCAATTCTATAACATGCAAACGATTATACGATCAGCAACTAAACTGTCGCCATCAGGTCAAACCGGTGAAAAGGATTGACAGAAACTCGACAATGCATAAAACCCCCCCCCCAACAACATCTATCTTTACATAAATATATACGCTACAAGTTTGACAGGAGGTTCGTGTGTAATTGAAGGTAGGTTCCCCTCTACATTGAGAGGTCACAACTCCGGTATTATGGACATGTGATTCGAATGGCCCTGGAAAGAATCGCAAGAAGGATTCTTCAAACTGTATGAACTGTGTTTAAGGCAGATACGCACAGCGTGTATCACTCCGCTATAGACACTGTTTGTAAACATGTCAAATAAAGTAAACACCTAGAAACATAACAATGCCTTCAGTGAGTTGTTTATTATCTCACAAAGAACAAAAGAATACATAACACGTATAATAAATGAAGATGAAGCTAATTGAAAAAGAGTGAGGATTGCTAATCAAGAACGAAGACAAAATATGAACGACGCCGAGAGGAAAGAATATTTAGTACATGAAAGAAAGAAAATCCAGGATAGAAGAGAAAATATTACCGAAGAGAATGGAGAAGGATACCTAGAACAGATGTGGAACAGATTTTAGGCTTGGAAAGAAGAGGATACAATAAACAAGAATATTCAAGCAGGAGAAAACTGTGCAAGTGTTAGAAGGATAGCAGCAGATAATCACGAGGAGCCATTTAGCATCGGGGTAATGAATATGACATGTCCTTATTGTGGAGTAATGTAGTTCTGAGATGTGAAGCCTTAGATGGTGCCAAAACGGCAAACTTAAGCTATCAGATTTGGCAGACTAATCTGTGAAGTCAAACTATAGTGTACTTATTTACTAAATCAATGCAGTACTTTAAAAAAAAGCAGCAAGAAATTCATCAAAGCATTATGAATGGATGACGGAATATTACTACTGAGCAGGAAAATATTTATAGCTGATACTGTAGCAGAAATATGGGTCGTGGGATTTTCGCGCAGTACTGATAGTTTATTTTAAATATGGCTTTAGATTTTGGCACAAAGTCAGCAATTTCGGGGGAATGGGTAAGTCGATAACATTAACTCCAGTGGTCAAGTGGTATATTTTATCGACCCCGAAAAGATGAAAGGCGAAGTCGACCTCAGTGGAATTTGAACTCAGAACGCAATGACGGACGAAATGCCGCTAAGCAATTTTCCCGGCGCGGTAACGATTCTGCTAGCTCGCAATATATTATAAGTAGGCGAATACTGTTTACTTACAGAGAAAGACGTTGAAGCCTTTCGTTGTTTCAATATTACTATTATGACATAATAATGCTCACATTTTATCAATTTAATCTTATTCAATTTTCCTATCTTTAATATTTGAGCGGATACCAACATCAGAATTACATGAACTATATTTTGTGAATTAAAGCTAAGACAACACAGATTTTCACTGATGAATATGGCAGATGGATAATGCAGTCAGCAAATAAAAGCTAAAAAGAAGAGAGTATTATGGCAAGCGGAATTGCACGGGCTGTTACATTTTCCTAGGACTTCTACGGATCTCAAATGACCTATTTTTCACACGGTTCATAAAAAATGTGCTTTGGCCCTTTACTGGGAGCCACTGGTTTACTCTATGTGAATATTGGTTTCAAATTTTTAGCACAAGGTCAGCAATTTTAGGAGAGGGTAAGTCGATTAAATCGACTCCAGTTTTCAACTGGTACTTATTTTATCAATCCTGAAAGGATAAAAGGCAAAGTCGACCTTGGCGGAATTTGAATTCAGGTCATAAAGACGGACGAAATACCACTAATCATTTTGTCCGGTGTTCTAACGATTCTGCCAGCTCGCTGACTTGTCATCTTTTCTTGTTTTTCTCATCTCTTACGTATATATTTCAGGCGTTGTGTAGATTAGAATTTCCCTATATTTTGCGTATTTTCATGAGGCAACGTAGAATAAAATTGTCTTGTCAGTGCTTTTGAGTGAAAGATGATCTAGCATCAGCGTTTGTCCTTTGAAAAACTCGATCAGCTAATTAGTTTGAAAAAGCTCTCCTGTTTAAATAGTGTAAAAGTTGATAGTTGTGATAAAGACATTAGTCTCTCTCTATCACCTTTCAACAGCATTATATATTAAGGAACTGTAGAACAATTTAAGAACATAATAAACATAAGTTTTTATTTTTGATGATGCTTGGTTATATAAATCCTGTGTCATTCAGCTTAGCAGCCGCTGATTAATTTGTAATCGGTATTGGAAGATTAAGAGCTTCCTTGATGCATGCCAGAGGAGCAAATAGCTATCATATCGATAGCATCATGGTGAAGAGTGCTTCGATGAGGAGCGAGGTGTTGTCACGTAGAAGGTCTCTCGCTCAACTCGCTTAACAAAGTGAAACCAACTCTTTAAGTACTAGTTTTACTACGCATGCGCACTCGAGGGGCTTCTGGTGGTGCAGTCCCTTGCGCATGCGCAAAATAGTACTTCCTCAATGGCGGCTATAATTTCGCGCCACTACAATAGCAATACCAGAGAGATTCTGATGTGATACCTTGGTGTGGCGATGACGATGAGATATGAGACATGGGTGTGGTAATTGACAGGTCGTAGGAAAGCTCTGGGGAGGTGTTGTAATATTTGTTACGGTAAGCTGCCATATCTGAAATAACTAGGATCTAATCTTTTCAGACAGAAATATTCTATTATGACGTCATCCAATAAGAATTCTTTTTAATTTTGATATAGTATCATGTTTAATTAGAAATTTGGTTTGTTTAAAGAGAAAGATGTTTGAAGCTTAAGACTTTTGAAATGTTTCTATTATGACGTAATAATCCCATTTCGTTAACAAAAACCCGGTTTTGTCTAGATTTATTTTATATCTTGAATGTTTAAACAGAGACACACATGAGAATCACCTAAACTATGTCCTGTGTATTAAATCCATGGGAATTTTTCCTGCCTGGTATTGTGGACAACGAGGTTGGTATACAATCACCAAACTTATGTTTGTATATACTCTTATAACATCGAAATTTTAATAACTAAATTGTGAATACTTTTCCCTCTTGTTAATTAACAGAGAAAGAAAGAGAGAGAGAGAGAGAGAGAGAGAGATAGAGAGAGAGAGAGAGAGAGAGAGAGAGAGAGAGAGAGAAGGAGAGAGAGAAAGAGAGAGAGAGAAGGAGGGAGAGAGGGAGAGAGGGAGGGAGAGAGAAGGAAAGAGAGGGAGAGAGGGAGGGAGAGAGAAGGAGGGAGAGAGAGAAGGAGGGAGAGAGAGAGAAACATTAGCAGTCACATTCCATCAAGTATTGAAAAAAAATGATAATTTCTTCGGATTAAATTTATATGCGGTACTGACTTCATGCAAACCCTTAAAAAAATGTGCTATTGTCCCTTATTGATAATCACTAGTTTAGTCTAAGGAATGTAACTGTTTTACTTTATTTACCCACAATGAAAATATAGATATTGCTTGCTCTCATACTTTTCATCGCTTCCTGCTTTCCTCATGAATGCATGCGTGCGCGAGCGCACATCTACGTAAGCATGTACACACACACACACACACACACACACACACACACACACACGCACACACACAAAACACACATATTTAGAAGGTTGTTTGTTATGGCCGGTCAGAGTGTGACCATTGGTTTCGTACCTATAAAGCGCTGTAACGATAAAGTTTTTAATTTGTGTAGTTACCAATTGTAAAGGGTAAGATTTGTTAGGTACACAATATTATGATGACGTCAGAGTCAGTAGTTGTGACGATAAAAATTGTTGTTATAACGACATGTTGCAAGATGCGAAAGATGAACAATGCATGAAGTTTTAAGGAAATATTTATTTACCGTTACGTTACAATACCTTGCCTCGGCGGGCAGGTTATGATAGATCCAAAAGCATGCGAAGTAAAGTTTGTGTTTGTGTCCTCTTCATTGTTTAGTAGTAATTACAGAGAGAGAGATAGAATGATGTTGTAAGAGAACAGAATTAGAGCTAGTGAAAGTTGTAGGGTGTAGGACGTTGTTTCACAGTTGCTAACAGTAAACTTCATTTCTCCCTTTGACCAAAGTTTTAGCTGGTCAGCCAGACTTCATTGTCACTGAGTCGTCACCATGTGACTGAACTCGTTGAGTCGTCATCGACTGGTGACTAACTGATTTTTGCTTGGGGTTTTCTTGCTTTTATAACTATCTATAAGGATCGACATATCATTGAGAACAATAAATTTAGTTGGCGGTCTTGTTATCACTATTCTAGCTTTTGGTGAAGTAGAAGAGGTTAGAAAGGGTCAAGTGGTGAAGACATTATTTCGGCCTAGCTAAAGGCATCTGGAAATTGTAAAACTGCAGTCAGAGAAAAACCATTGTTTCACCGTGGGAAAAGTTCTATTGCAGTGTTAATTTAAATTTGGCTATGGTGGATCGAATCCACTTCATGCATGCAAGATCCACTACAGCGCTTAGCTGTATAGACGATTCGTCAGACTTATTTCAACGCTATAGTTATTGAATATTACAACAGCTTACTATTATATACTATATAACTATTAAAACTATAAATGTAGCTATTCTCCTGCTGGATTTCTTGTAATACTCCTCATCAGACTAGCTGGGTGGTCATCGCTTTAATTCCTGACGTTCCGACCATATTATAAGCTGTGCTAGACTGCATGTTACAAGGAGCACTCAAGCGTGAAGGCGTATAGCTCAGTGGTCAGAGCGTCGGGCTTATAATCGTGAGTTCGATTCCCGGACAAGGTTGTGAGTTGTCTTGAGCAAGACACTTTATTTCACGTTACTCCAGTTCACTTAACTGTAGAAATGAGTTGCGATGTCATTGGTGCCAAGCTGTACCGGCCTTTGCCTTTCCCTTGTACAACATCGGAAGCGTGGAGAGGGGGTGCTGGTTTGCATGGGTGACTGCTGGTCTTCAACAAACAAATTTTCACGGACTTGTGCCTAGGAGGGTAACTTTCTAGATGCAATTTCATGGTTATTCGTGACTGAAGGCCGTCTTTACATTATATATATATATATATATATATATATATATATATATATATATATATATATATATATATATATATATATATATAATACAAATAATATATGAGTATATGCATATATACGTACATGTATGTACATACCTACATCTACATGTATATATATAGATGCATATCTGGGTACAGGACGTTGCAAAAAAAACGTGGACGAAATGATAAACAGAGTACAGAAAACACACAAGCTACATAGAGAACATTTCCTTCATCAGTTGCCACCATTCTAAAACTAAGCGTTTCGAAGAGTTTGGGCAGAACGCATTGTTAGAATGACTCTTCCCACGGACTACAAATTAAATTTGTACCGTGGAGGAATGTAGTGATATATATATATATATATATATATAATTTGCGACAGTAATATATAATCTTGTGCCTTTATTTTTCTCTTAGAGAATTCAGGCAGACAGTTGGTTGGAAAAGCTCTCTTGCTTAGGTATCAGTGGCAGAAATTCGAGTACGAAACTTTGGAGAGACCATAGAAATGAGTTGTGAAACCTTTGTATGTTTATGAAGGTGTGTGAGCCTCCAGGAAGGAATTGTGTGAAGGTCTGTATCGAGTGGGATCGGCAATGATGATGATGATTTTCGTTGTAGTGACTAGTATAATTCTATGTCTGAAATAACTAGAATCTAATCTATTCAACCAGAGAAATATTCCATTCGGACTTCATGCAATTAGCGTCTATACATTGATACCCGTGTTCGTAAGATGTTTAACGCTATGGGGAGTAACTCTAATAGCAACAAAGAAGAGGTTGGTTGTTATGGTAACACAGATAAATTATATCCACATAGTGAACGCTCCCTACAGGATACATACAACAACACACATAGATGAATACATACTTTAAAACGGTTGGCAATGCTTAGCTACTTATAATCAGGAACAATCTCTTGCAAAAGACAGCTGAATATAAAAACAAACTCAAATGACTTATTTTTTTTCCAGTATTCCTTTGTATGGAAGCGCACCAAGTAACAAAATCTTTTGCAGGATTGCAGGGAAAGGTATACGCAAGCATGGCTTTTCTCAGTCAAAACTTGCTGTGGAGAATTCCCTGCGTAATAGTATGAAGAAGGCCTAAAGGCACTGAATTAAGAAGAAGGAAGAGAAAGGCATTTGCGCACACTGGCAGAGGCAGCAAAAAGAACTTCGTACTATGTTTGGGGGTATCATGGCAGAGGCAGCAAAAAGAACTTCGTACTATGTTTGGGGGTATCATGGCAGATAATAAATAATGAAAGAGCGCAACAGCGAGATTTGAAAAGAGAGAAGCAGAGAATATACAGGGAAAGAGTGCCGAAAAAAAAGAAATAAGAATTAGGAGCAGAGAGAAGAATCACGAACGTGAAGCATTGACCAAGGAGGAAAGAACGAAATTTATGCAAGAAATACAACTAAGAAGTGTCGTATAACGACCGAGGAAGATGACACTAATTGGGAAAGAATGAGAATTGTTAGTCAAAAAGGAAGGCAAAATATGAATGACGACAAAAGAATATTCAACATAAGCAAGAATAAGAAAACGGGTAAGGAAAAAAAAAAAAAAACACAGCGAAGAGAACAGGCAAGAATACCGAGGACAAATGTAGGACATTTCAGGAATGGAGAGGAATGAATATATAGTGGAGCAATGAATATATCTTGCGATGCCTTAAACTACTGCTAGACGGCAAAGGTGAGAGAACATACACACACACACACACACACACGCGCGCGCGCGCGTTTCTATTATGACGTAATAAATGATGATCGGATTTTTAAAACCCAAACGTATTTGGTCATCTTTCAAATCTTCAAAAACCAGCATCAGAATAACTTGGACGGACTATTTCACGTATTAAATCTCAGGCAACATTTGAGATATTTCAGTGATGAGCATTGAAGTGATTTCATCTATAAAACACAAAATTGAATACAAACGCACACATCTATGTACATTCGTGAATGTTCACCATACATAGCAAACACATAACTACACAAACTTACATGAATACATACACATACTTTAAAGAGTTTTGCAATGCTTAGTAACATATGAAGAAGAACTAAGTTCTTGCAAAAGAAAAACTAAAAGACAAACAAGCAAAAGCACATATTTTGTCTGTATTCGTAACTTAGTTTTTGAAAATAATTGCAAAAGTATATCCAAAACAAAGTTTGTGCAAATATCTATATATTAGAAAAGCTCTACCTATATGACTACATACACATACTTTAAAATGTTTTTCAATTCCAAACAAAATATATATGAGAATTAATACATGCAAAACAGAGATAAATTTTATAAAAATCCCATTTGATATATTTTTATCCGTATTCCTAAGTCTGTATTTAAGATATGTATAAACCTATGTCCTGAATACGGAGTTTTACCGAATATATAATATCAAGCGCTTCTTAAATTATTACTGAAATGCAGTTTGGTATGTCATAGTAGACTATGTTCATAGAACATCACTGTTAGAGAAGTGGTGAAGATACTGGGAAAGATTACGGAAAGGAAAAAGCACAAGAAATAGCGAGAGGTAACAGGAATGATGAAAAATATTAACCCAGGCAGAAAAGAATGAAATCAATGCAACTCGAATGTAACGTATAACGGACAACGAAACCGAAAGCTAACAGGGAAAGATAGATAGATATATATCTATACAAGCATGCATATTAATAGATATATATCTATACAAGCATGCATATTAAAACACATAAATATATATATACTTGCATATGTTTCACATATATATGTGTTTGAATAATGCGTGTGTTTCTATATGTGAACACATTTTCATTTAAAAGTAAATCCATGCATGCTCTTTACTCTTTTATCTCTTTTACTTGTTTCAGTCATTTTTTTGCTTGCGGCCATGCTGGAGCACCGCCTTTAGTCGAGCGCAAATCGACTCCAGGATTTATTCTTTGTAAGCCTAGTACTTATTCTATCGGTTTCTTTTGCCGAACCGCTAAGTTACGGGGACGTAAACACACCAGCATCGGTAGTCAAGCGATGTTGGGGACAAACACAGACACACAAACATACATACACATACATACATACATACATACATACATACATACATATATATATACACACACACACACACACACACACACACACACACACATATATATATATATATATATACATATACATATATATGACGGGCTTCTTTCAGTTTCCATTTACCAAATCCATTCACAAGGCTTTGATCGGCCCGAGGCTATAGCAGAAGACACTTGCCCAAGGTGCCACGCAATGGGACTGAACCCAGAACCATGTGGTTGGTAAGCAAGCTACTTACTACACAGCCACTCCATGCTCACTTTTGCTAGAATACCGTTGACAGAGTTCATCCATTCACATATTAAGCCAGTTGTGAGTACAGCTGGTAACATTTAAAGCATTAAGACCTGTTGCATGTTCAGCTCGTCGATAAGAAAAGTGACACCCACCAGGATAATCTTGTGAGGAGGATTGCTAGAAAACCTGAGAAGACAAAAAGAAAAAAAATTATGTGAAAAGAACATCCACCTGGAGGCCTGGTCATTAACGGGCACATATGACCGTGTTCAGTAGCGAGTTAGTTCATAGCAGTAACATATTCTAATGTTCCACTATCTTAGTGTTGAAACCAACCAGCCAGCCAGCCAACCAACCAACTACTCCAATAACAAAAAAAAAAGACAAAAAACAAAAAAACAACCACCCCAAACAGACAATTCAAAAACGAAAACATAAAAATCAAATAAAATAAGAAATATAAATATTTTATTTCTTTATTGCCTACAGAGATAAACATAGAAGGGATAAACAAGGACAGACAAAGGAATTAAGTCGATTATATTGATCCCCAGTGCATAACTGGTACTTATTTAATCGACCCCGAAAGGATGAAAGGCAAGTCGACCTCGGCGGAATTTGAACTCAGAACGTAACGACAGACGAAACACCTATTTCTTTATTACCCCAAAAAGGCTAAACAAAGAATTTTTAAGATATCACAAAACATAAAGATGGCACAAAACACTACAAACATAAAATTGGGGAACTAAAAATTACAAAAGCGAATGATAATAGTAGAAGAAAAATTAAAATAAAATGATAATATGCAAGAATGAAAAAATGAGGCGCAATGTCCACTTGACCCCCGAAGTCGGGTGGTTACATTTATCCAGTTTTTCACTTTTACGTTAAACATCATGTAAACATTTTAACTGTTTTGCGACTCAAAAAATTGAAACATTCGCATTACATTTCTCCCATTAACCGCTGTTACTTGTGTCCTTATCAACTGCAAATAATCAGTTCTAGGGGGTGGTGTCTCCTCCAACCATACCCTTATCGTTGTTATATTTTCACCAAGTTCTTTTATGTACTCCCAGTAGTTTTCCTCATGTATCAAAATACATTTCTCAGCACATTTCTCTTGCATCTTCAGTCTTATTATTTTCTCCAGCTTTGCGATTTTTCTCTCCATCTGCTCGCTCTTCTCGTACTTTATTAAAACCCCCTTGTATTTGACATCTTTATCTGTTCTCTCCTCCTCTTCTTGTACATTATTAGTTTCTGACTTTTCTATCTCATTTTTGTTTTCTGTTGACCGTTCCTTTGACTTATTTTTCTTTCGCTTTTTAGGGTTAGTAGCTCAATTTTCGTTCTTCTCCTTTGTTTCCTGTTTCACACTTCTGTCTCTCTTTCATTTCCTCAGTGTGGTCTACAATGCTTTCCTCCTCTGCTTGTGCTTTCTCTTGCTGTGGCTGTGTGAACTCATATAGGGGGCATTTGGTCTACATATGACCTCTCTCCCCGCATATTTAGTAATTTGGTTTCCTTCCCTCAACTACGACATTTAACGTTCTTTCATCCTCCACTTCTATCTGGTAGGGAATTCTTTCTATGTCCTCGAATGTAGCAAAAAGTCTCATTACGAGTCCAAATCCCCACCAGTTGTGTACTTTTGATTCCGCCACTGGTCCCAATTCCGGATCCTCCTTGGTTGCAGCCAGCACTGTTGCAACCAACCACTCCGGTATAATTTCTGATGGAACTCTCACATTTCTTCTTCCTCTATAACTTGGTAGTAATGCTATTTTTGTACTTTTAAAATGTTGGTCGCATGCTTGGTTGCCTCTTCTATAGTGGCGAACCTCACCTCTACCGTACCGAACTTTCTTCCTCTGCTGATGTACGTGGCTTCATTCACAATTTCACCCAGGCACTCCTCGATTTCTTCTTCCGTCCCCATTTCAATTTTACAGGTTTTGACAGCCTGTGTACAATACACAACTGACCTCAGAATTTTGTCTTCCTTGGTCTCTTTTTTTTTGGGGGGGGGGGGGGGGAGGACAATTAGTATGAGTCTCCCTCTACTTCTATCAAATTCCTGCTTCTGCTCACCTCCTCCATATCCAGCTTGATCAACTTAGTTTCCAGCGGCACTGGCTTTTTCGCTGCAGTGGCCCTGGCGTAGCTCTCCATACTGGAGACACTACCACTCGCCACAGCTGGTGAAAAAACACAGCGGCTCGCGTGAAACGTAACAGCAATAATTCCACAAAAAATCACAATTATTCAAAGAGACAACTTACAGTAGTTCACACAGTTTTCACAGAGTAACACAGCAATTTTCACAATAATTCACAGAGACGAAATACCGTTAAGCATTTCACCCGGCATTCCATTCAGAGACTACAGTAGATACCAAATGAGTTAGTTTTTCATGCGGCAAAAAGAAGAAAAAGAAAAGAAAAAAAGGGGTTATAGCCCATTATTGAGAAACACTAGTGAAGTCTACGAGATAAAGGTATTTATTTAATTTAGCCATAACGGAATGATAGATATTGCTTAGTTTCATATACCCCACCCCCATCTCTTGCTGCACTCCTCATTTCTTTTAACTGTTTCATGTCTCGTGTATAGATGAGTTTCTGTACGCTTTGGATTTTCGTCAACAATACTTTACAGCTGAATATAATGTAGCACATATCTTTTCGAGTATTCAATCAGCTAACTGGTAGGAAAAGATCTCTTGACTAGATCATATAACTACCAGAAATTTGGGTGTGAAACCTTAGTGTCATCATGAACATGAGGTGTGAGATACAAGGAAAAATATTGGGGCCCCTGCTGACTGGTGACGATGACAAAAATCTCCTGTGTGAAATAATTAGAATCTAGAATTTCTTTCTTACTCTTTTACTTGTTCAGTAAATTGACTGCGGCCACGCTGGAGTACCGCCTTAAAGGGTTAGTGTGTGTGTATTTTGGTCGAGGAAATTGGCCCCAACAATTATTCTTTGTAAGCCTAGTACTTATTCTATCAATCGCTTTTGCCGAACCGCTAAGTTATGGGGACGTAAACACACTAACATCGGTTGTCAAGCGATGGTGAGAGGACAAACACAGGCACAAAGACACACACACAAATATATATATATACATATATATATACGGCGGGATTCTTTCAGTTTCCATTTACCAAATCCACTCACAAGGCTTTGGTCGACTCGAGGCTATAAGAAAAGATACTTGTCCAAGGTGCCATGCAGTGGGACTGAATATAGAACCATGTGGTTGGGAAGCAAGCTTTGGATCTTGTATGCATGAAGTGGATTCGATCCACCATAGCCAAATTTAAAATAACACTGCAATAGAACTTTTCCCACGGTGAAACAATGGTTTTTCTCTGACAGCAGTTTTACATTTTCCAGATGCCTTTAGCTTGGCCGAAATAATGTCTTCACCACTTGACCCTTCTAACCTCTTCTACTTCACCAAAAGCTAGAATAGAGATAACAAGACCACCAACTAAATCTATTGTTCTCAAAGATATGTCTATCCTTCTGGATCGTTATAAAAGCAAGGAAACTCCAAGCAAAAAGTTAGTTTAGTCACCAGTCGGTGACGACTCAATGAGAACGAAGTCTGGCTGACCAGCTAGAACCTTTGTCAGAGGGAGAAATGAAGTTTACTGTCAGCAACTGTGAAACAACGTCCAATACCCTACACCTTTCACTAGCACTAATTCTGTTCTCTTACAACATCGTTCTATCTCTCTAATTACTACTAAATAATGAAGAGGACACAAACTTTACTTCGCATAACCTGCCCGTTGAGGCAAGGTATTGTAACGTAACGGTAAATAAATACTTTCTTAAAACTTCATGCATTGTTCATCTTTCGCATCCTGCAACATGTTATAACGGCAAATTTTTATCGTCACAACTGCTGACTCTGACGTCATCATAATACTGTTTACTAATTAATATCTCCCCTTATAATTGGTGACCCTCGACTTCTACGCAAATTATTATCGTTACAACTAAAAACTTTATCGTTACAAACTGGCGATCACGACGTTGCACCATAACACACATCGCTACAACAATAAAACAATAACCGTTACATATATGTAACGGTATATCCTGGTTTGGAGAGGAAATATGAATGAAGAGGATCGGCAAAGATATTTAGAACAAGTGCGTAACTGTGCAAGAGCACGAAAAGTAACAGTAAATAATCAGGAGGTGTCATTTAGTATTGGAGTAATGAATTTAAAATGTCCTTATAGTAATGTGGTTTACAGTATCAGGTTGAAACCTTGAACTGCTGCTGAAACGGGAATGGTAAGTTACCAGATTTTGTAAACTGGTCTGCAATACTTTTTTTCAGTGCAATACTTTTATTCTAACTAGCAAGAAATGAATGAAAGCCTCATGAATGGAACGGCAGGGTATTATTATCGACTGGTGAAATTTTCATGGCTGACATTTCACTATATATAGCAGCCATGAAATTTCTACGAGAACCGCTAGGTATTTATTTGAATACTGAAATGGACATTATGTAAATAATTAAAGGTATTTTCCTTTGTAGGTGATAGGGCCACCATCCTTGGGTAACCCTATCCCGTACAATCAATTTTCTTCAATAAAGAAACGAAAACGCTGAATGAATTGAATAACAGCATAACAAATATTTTATTACGAGTTGCTCAGCCTTACATCTCGGGGTAAGGGCTTTGCCAGGTCACCCTTTATGGTTGGTGTGAAGACAGCGTCGGTGTAGTTGTGTGGTTGGTTAAGTTATTCTTCACTGTCTCCGTGGTAGGCTGTGTTGACTCAAGGTAGAGCGGCTCTTAGTGGTCTGGTATCTTCGAAGGCGCAGCGCTAAGAGGTAGAAAAAAACGCGGGAACGCTTGGATATAGGATGACCACGCATGCACATGAGAGACTTCCTGCATGCCTTCCGGAAGACATGTCTGCGCATGCGTGGACGAACTCTCCAAAATGGCGACTGGTATTAGGCATCACTACACCTTAAAGATGTTGAAGCTTGTCGCTTTTGAAATGTTTCTATTATGATGTAATAAACGGTCAGATTTTCGTAATCTAAAAATATTTGTTCATTTTTATATCTTGAAAAGCTGGAAGTGAATCTACAATCACCAAATTCTGTAATCCCGAAACATCTCGAAACCAAGTATACTCCAAATTGTGTGACAACCGGATCAGGACATTTTCCAGACGTATACATACATGTGTATAGGAACGTATTTAAACGCATATGCACAAACATACTCACTTGTGCATACACACCACAGCAAACATAGTGATACTGACGTACATATACACACATACTTTAAATTATTTTCCAATGCTTAGTAACAGTAATTTATAAACAAGTTTTTAAGGCTTTCACTACAAATTTTATATGGAAATTATAGCCAACACCGATTTGTTACGACGTTTCGTATTCGATTACGTCTAATGTAAGCAACAATACAACCGAAGATAGGAAAATAGGTAATGGGTGAAATACATATTTTAGGAGTTCCTGGCCCTTCTTCAGCAGCACATCCAACCCATTAACCATTCACGAACTCTTTGCTCAAACTGCGGGTACATGGCTCAGTGGTTAGAACGCCGGGCTCACTATCATGAGGTGGTGTGTTCGATTCCAGGACCGGGCTGTGCGTTGTGTTCTTGAATAAGACACTTAATTACACATTGCTCCAGTTCACTCAGCTGTAGAAATGAGCTGTGACGTCACTGGTGCCAAGCTGTATCGGGTTTTGCCTTTCCCTTGGGTAACATCGCTGGCGTGGTATGCATGGGCGACTGCTGATCTTCCATAAACAACCTTGTCTGGACTTGTGCCACGGAGGGTAACTTTATAGGTGCAATACCATGGTCATTCATGAACCAAGCGGGGTCTTTACCCTTTGCAGTAGTGTAACATTATTGGATATACCAATTTTACATATTAACACATTCCTGGCAGCTGGTACGTACATATTAATTACTTCTATAAAAAATCTGAAGAGATAACCTTAAAAAGTGATTTAATAGCACTGCTTACACGATAGAACATAGTAATGATTTATAAAGCGTTTAATATACTTTGTAGTATATTATGATTGCATAACGAAATACAGTGTGCCTACAAATACAGTAGAACCTCGCAGTACTAGTGCACCATTGTACGAGTAATTTGCTTATGCATTCTCTTTTTTTATAATTGTAATTTTACTTGTAACTACACCTTTCTGTTTTAAAACCCATAAAAAATGAATTTTGTGCGGCTGGAACGGATTAATTATATTTTATTCTTTGTTTCTATGTAACTAATCATTGCAAGATATTTTAAAGTATGTGTACCTTTTCATGTAAGTTTGTGTATGTGTGTGTGTGTGTGTGTGTGTGTGTGGGGGGTTATGCGTATGCTTGTATGCGTTCTTGGTCTGGTTTTGTGGGTCATGGAACGAATTAAACTCGTATTGCCAGGTATCACTGTAATTAATATAAACAAGAACTAATTCTTGCAAAAAATGAGATGAAAAACAAAAACAACACACACACACACACACACACACACACACACACACACACACACACACACACACACACACACCTTATCACGGATAAGATGTTTTAAGAAATATAATAGCAATTGCTTTTTAATTATCATTTTATCCCAACGGGTATTCAGAACCGGGGCATAACTGTCCAAGAGCACGAAAAATAGCAGTAAAATAACACGAGGAGCCATTTAGTATTGGAGCAATAAATAAATACATGTCCTTATAACGGTGTTCTGCAGTATCACATGAAGCGTTACGCTTGCTGCCAAAACGGTAATGGTAAGTTACTAGATTTAGTAAACTAGCTTGTCTAAACTCAATGCTGTACTTTTAGGTAAGCAATAAATGAATGAAATGACAGGATATTATTATCGATTGGGAAAATGTTTATGCCTGACATATTTACTACAAATATAGATCGTAGAATTTTTACGGGAAATATATATATATGTAAAGGAACGACCGTGCGAACTCAAAAAGGAGAAACGGTGACGGATGGAAAAACAGAGGACTCCTTTTGTTTAAACGCGTCACACGGTCGAACACAAAATATATATCAATGATGATATACATTATATGTTATACTACGATAACATAGATGACCAGTAATGAAAGACCACAACCGTATTAGATGAATAACAGAGATATTTATTATGGCGTTAGAATGTATGTCTGTGTGAGAGTGTGAATGCGACATATAAAAACATAATCAAAGACAAGCCGTCATACCAAGAAAAGTGTGTATGTGAGTGATACATGTGTGTGAGTTATTACAGTAGATGGAAAGAGAGTCAATAACACGTGAGCAATTATACCAGTTCTTTAGTACACTATAGGAAAAAGTTCTGTATGTGAAAGTGAGGAGGCTGAGTGTGGCAGAGCTGATCACTAGTTGTGATGTCGTGGCATCGATGCCGGGCCGTGATTCTTGTTATACAGATGTTCGTCGTTTGGCAGAGCTTATCACTAGTTGTGTTTTGGCTTCGATGCCAGGGCCTTGAGGACAGACGTTTATCGCAGGCTGAGATCTCTTGTCTGTTTATTATCGTGGTGAAGCTAAGTCACCTAACAGAATCGAAGAGAGAGATGTGTGCCGCGGTGGTTTAGTTTGGTGTACATAGAAAGTCGTGTTGACGCTGGTGGAGATTGATGCTTGGTAGTAATCGTGTTGGTCATGACGATGGTGCTGGTTAGTAGTCGTAGACTCATGTTGCTGATGCGGCGACGGCGGTGGTCATCGTTGGCTGGACGAAGCTGTTGAAGTGGTCGCTGGCTGATTGTTGCTGCTGCTGTCGTGTGGTACACGGAACAGATCTCAAAGAGAAACTGGACCGAGACAAATTTGTTGGGTATGAGTTGCTCTATTTAAGGCATTAAGGGGGCTCCAAGACGGTAGCAGAGAAACACTATCACGCGACCTTATTAAGGGCTGTGATTGGTCAGTTTGCGTTCTGGCGGGAAAGGTTCGAAGAATTTGCCGCTTCGAATAATGATCAGTCACGTGATGACAAGGAGATGTTCTCCACTACGCTCGCGTTTATTTATATTTAAATGAGAAGAATGGTGATAGCAGTTTTGTATTTAGTGACGATAGGTAGTTTCACTACATATATATAAAGTGAAGTATATTTGCCACTTAAATGTGGCTGACCCCGAGGGGTGGATGTTACTGTTGCTTTTAGCCCCAGGAGGACATCTCCTCCAGCTGGCTATCGACACACATCTGTGTCCTGTCTGTATTTGTCAGGACACAGATGTGTGTCGATAGCCAGCTGGAGGAGATGTCCTGGGGCTAAAAGCAACAGTAACATCCACCCCTCGGGGTCAGCCACATTTAAGTGGCAAATATACTTCACTTTATCGTGCAGTTACTGTTAATACCTCGTTCAGAGATTTAACATTGCTTATATATATATATATATATATATATATATGTGTGTGTGTGTGTCTGTGTGTGTGTGTGTGTGTGTAATGTAAACAGTTAAATGTGTTTTATCTAAAGAAAAAAAAAGATGTTCATCTTTCGTATCTTGACAGGTTGGAAGTGAATCTACAATCACCAAACCAAAAATTACCCAGATCGTCTGATAACCAGACCGAGAACTCATACAAACATACGCATACCCCCCCCCCCCCCCCCGCAACAAACTTACATGAAAAGGTACACATACTTTAAAATATCTTGCAATGGTTAGTAACATAGAAACCAGGATTAAAAATTTTTTAAAATCTCATGTGACATATTTTTATCGGCATCACTAGTTCTGTATATAAATAATGTCTAAAGCTAAATCCCGGATAGGGAGTTTTATCAACTATATAATACTAAGCGTTTCTTAAATTATTTATCACTGAAACAGAGTAATTTGGTGTGTCATATCAGACAATAAGATCGTTTCTGTTCCTGTCACAGGTTCCTACTTTTTAAAACTTTATTCCAATTGTTTTCAAATTTGGTGTTCTGATTTAGTTTTGTATGCTAATTATGAAAACGAAATTTGTTTTTACCATAAATCAATTAATAGAAAGTTAATAGCTTCTAAACTTTGCAAATTTGGGATAATTTTAGCCAATCAGACACGTCGATACCTGTTTCCATAGTTTCAAGCAAGCTATAGTCTGCTGCTCGAACCACCACTACCACGTGTATTTACTTTTTGCTTGTATATTTTCTTTGACGAGAGTGCCTGTGTATTTTCTGGACCTTTGTACCTCACTTTCATCAATTTCACCAATGTTTTCTAGAAACGGAGGATCTTTTCGGTTACTGTCACCACAGATTTTGTTTGAAATTTTACCTCTTTTGCATTTCGAAAATTTATTAATTGTTTACATGAACTGATCTATTACAACAGTATAACGTACAGTTTGCTTTTTGTAATTTTGTGCAAGAGAATTTCATTGATGATTTTTTCTCTTTTTAAATTGTTTACATGCTTGTTTGACCGTTTCACACGATTTTATTCATTAAAACTTATTAAAACTATTTACAATTTTCGTCGTAATGCTTTGCTTTCTTTGTTTATAAAAACTTTTGTCATAATACCAGCTTCCAAATCCTGTTTTCTGATTGGCTACAAATTATCAAACTTTGAATCTCTGTAACATTTTTTTGCACACAATCTTAAATTTTAAGAAAAAATAAATATGTAATACAGCGACGAATTGACCAACGACGAATTGGCAGGGGACAAATTAAACGACGACAAATTGCCTTCGACGAATTAACCGGACACCGTTCCAAACTTACTTCTCACACTATAACGGTATGGTCTGTATGAGAAATTTTCCTACCGACATTTTTTCGTGAAATGTTCCAAACATTTTTCGTCAAATATGTGTAATGGTATAATTTCAAATTATTTATATATTAATAACCGTAAAATGGCTTAACAGTATACCTTGTATATGGAACTTTACCGCTTATATATATATATATATATATATATATATATATATATATATATATATATATATATATAAGGTTTAGATTTAGATTCAAAATTGAATATGGTACTTATGTTTAGGCACCAGAATATAGTATGGTATTATACAAAAACCATTCCAAAAGCGAGGTGATCAAAAAAATCAAAATAAGCAACACGGATTTTAAAGATGATTGCAGTACGCACGTTTCATGCTACTCCATTTATTTAAGTAATGCGAGCATTACATTAAATGCAATATGTAGAGCAATCTTCAGCTGCACGAAAATGTAGAAAATTACAGTAGAATAGACATATTATAATTGTGGCAACATTTCAAATCCAAGTGGGAAGAAGAATACATAAAAATCCATCTTGACATAGCCAAGGCTATCAGGCTAGTAATTGGTTCTAGGCAGAATTCTAACTGTCTCTGATTTTATTGTCTCTTATCTAGTAGTTATAGTATAAGGGGCAATCACTTCTAAGGAAAGGGAAGGTGTAAGCATTATACATGGATATGGTTATAAAGGTTTCTCTGGTCAGAGTGGCAGCACTATTATAGGTTGGGGTTTTTCTACTACTATTATGATGTTGAGTAATTAAACCTAAGCATATAGGTCAACAGGGCTTTTTCTTTAGTTTGAATAGGGCATCAGTATTGTTTTACAGATATCAATACTAGTTTAAACAATATTTTAATAATAAGAAGTATGTTAATAATAAAATGTAATGTAATTAGTTTATACAAAAATCATGAAGTAATGTCAATTACTGCCTAGAACCAATTACTAGCCTGATAGCCTTGGCTATGTCAAGATGGATTTTTATGTATTCTTCTTCCCACTTGGATTTGAAATGTTGCCACAATTATAATATGTCTATTCTACTGTAATTTTCTACATTTTCGTGCAGCTGAAGATTGCTCTACATATTGCATTTAATGTAATGCTCGAATGGAGTAGCATGAAACGTGCGTACTGCAATCATCTTTAAAATCCATGTTGCTTATTTTGATTTATATATATATATATATATATATATATATATATATATATATATATATATATATATATATATATATATATATATATATATATATATACATAATTATGTGGAGAATGGAGAAACAAACACAAGAAGCAAGACTACCCCTGAAATATTGAAGCAATCCTATCATTTACCTATATATATATATATATATATATATATATATATATATATATATATATATATATATATATATATATATATAGTATGTATATGTATATTAATTTCCTATACGTATTTAGCATGTTAATCTAATGCATCTGGCTCACGGTCGTGGAGGGTTTTCTCCCCTGTCAATACAAAGAGACTCTGTGTCTGTGTGTATGTGTGTGTGTGTTAAAAAAAATAAATAAATGCGCCCTTATAAAGCCTAGCCAGGCTCATGGGCCCAGTTTCCCGGTTTCAATGGAATATGTGTTCCCCAGCTGGACGGGACGCCAGTCCGTCGCAGCGTTATTCATTTTTGCTAGCTGAGTGGACTAGAGCAACGTGAAATGAAGTGTTTTGCTCAAGAACACAGCGCGTCGCCCGGTCTAGGAATCGAAACTACAATCTTACGATCATGATGTTCACACCCTAACCACTAAGCCACGCGCCTCCACTGTGTGTGTGTGTGTGTGTGTGTGTGTGTGTGTGTATGTGCCTAGTGCTTCTTAAATTATTTTATTACGGAAACGATGTATGGCGAGTTACGGCGTGCAATGATCATGTTGCACAACAACAAGACCTGAACCGGGAGAAGCAGAGAAGATTCAGGGAAAAGTTGCGGAGAGAAGAATAATGAGTGGAGAGAAGAATAATGAATGACGAGAAGCATTAACTAAGGAGAAAAGGAACAAAATGTATGCAAGAAAAATCAGCTAAAAAGTGTTGTATGATGAATAAGGAAGCTGAAGCTAATAGAGAAAGAATGACAATTGCTAATTCAGAACGAAGACAAAATATGAACCACAGGGATATGAAAGAATAATTAGCATAATAAGAAAGAGGCAACAGGTTAGAAGAGAAATCATTGCCGAAGAGAATAGACGAAAAAATCTGGATGAAGATGATAAACAAGGATATTTAGAACGGGCACAGAACGAAAGAAAAGCAGCAAATGACAACGAGGTGCCATTTAGTATAATGTATTCTTATTGTGGTATTGAAGTGAAACCTTAAATTGCTTCCAAAACAGCGATGTTAATCAGACTGGATAAACCCAATGTTGTAGGCAACACTAATTGAAACAGATTCGCAAGCCCACAAAATATTCGTTGGGATTCAACGACAGTTATCTCTCCTGATCGAGCATTCTGGAATATTCTAGAAAATTCCAGGCGAACATGATTAACTCCCCTTTTATTCTTTTATTTGTTTCAGTCACTTGACTGCGGCTATGCTGGAGCACCGCCTTTAGTCGAGCATATCGACCCCAGGATTTATTCTTTGTAAGCCTAGTACTTATTCTATCGGGCTCTCTCTTTTTTCCATTCTACCATTTCAGAAAATGGATGATTATTTTCTTACAATTCACTATTGGAGAGTTTATCATGAATGAAGAACATGTAATTTCACAAAGTCAAGCAAGCGATGCAGTGACGGCGTTCTATCACTGTTTTTACATCTCTTTCTCTGTATGTATGTATGTATGTATGTATGTATGTGCGCGCGCGTACGTGCGTGTGTGTGTGTATGAATGTTTGCATGTATGTATGTATCATGTAAGTATATATATATGTTTGTAAGAAACCAATAAATCTTTGTTTTTTTTTAAAATTTCTCTTAAGAAAATTTATTAACAAATATTTGATTTCCCTGTCAAATTTTACTATCTTTACGATACTGCTAACGTGTTCACTGGTGAATTGTATGTTAGTCTCATTAGAGTTGGGATCCATTAAAAGCAAAGCTTTTTGAAGTCAAGGTCACTTATACTAAAAGGATCTCACTGGTACCAAGAGTATCTCACATATACCAAGAGGATCTCACATATACCAAGAGGATCTCACAGGTACCCAAATTATGAAAATTTTAAATTCATTAATGATATTTGTTCGTCAAAATGTCTTGTTTGCGGTTTGTTGTATATAAGAATAAAACTGATAAAAATTACTATGTATATAACTGATAAAAATTACCAGGTGTAGATGGGTGTACAGTGGAATGCCTAAAGAAAGGAGGTGTGACAGTGATTGAATGGTTAGTGAGGCTTATGAATGTTTGTTATATGGCTGGAAGAGTACCAAAGGACAGGTGCAGTGCCTGCGTAGTGCCATTGTACAAGGGGATAAATGTGAGTGTGGAAATTTTAGGGGTATAAGTCTGTTGTGTGTGGTTGGTAAACTGTATGGGAGAATTCTGATTGTAAGGGTGAGGAACCAGACAGAGAGTGTACTAGGGGAGGAGCAGTGCAGTTTTAGGAGTGGAAGGGGGTGTACAAATCAAATATTTGTAGTAAGGCAGATGTGTAAGAAGTTTTTAGCAAAAGGGAGGGAGGTGTATTGGGTCTTTGTGGACCTAGAGAAGGCATATCACCGTGTGGATAGGGATACAATATGGCAGGCATTGCGGTTGTATAGAATAGATGGCAGATTGTTGAGAGCTGTACAGAGTTTTTATAGAGAAAGTAGGGCGGGTGAAGTGAGTGGTTTGATGTGTTGGTAGGTTTAAGACAGGGTTGTGTGATGTCTCCGTGGTTGTTTAATTTATATATGGATGGTGAAGGGAGAGAGGTAAATGCTAGAACTTTTGGTAGGGGAACCTAAATGGTGGGAGAAAATGGAGTGAAATGGCAGATGAGTCAGTTGTTGTTTGCTGATGATACTGCACTGGTGGCGGATTCGGAAGAGCACCTGAGGAGGCTTGTGGTAGAGTTTGGAGGAGTTTGTAAGAGGAGGAAACTGAAAGTAAATGTATTTAAGTGTAAGGTGATGAGATGTTCGAGAGATGGAATGGCTGGTAGGATGGATGTGAGCATAAATGGTGAGATGTTAGAGAAGGTGAGTGTTTTTAAGTATTTGGGATCACATGTGGCGGCAGATGGGGGGGGGGGGTTCGGGTTGGCTGAGGAAGTGGGATATAGAGTGAGGGAGGGGAGCAAGATACTTGGAGTTGTGAAAAGTATGCTGTTTATGGTTGACTATGAAAGTGAAAAGAGGTGTGTGAGGGCGTGATTGTGCTGACAATGTTATATGCTGCAGAGACGTGGGGCTTGAGAGGGGCGAAAAGGAAGTGACTAGATGTGTTTGAGATGAGATGTTTGAGGGCTATGGTTGGTGTGACACGGATGGACAGGATGAAGAGGTGCGAAGGCGAGCAGGAATGAGAGAAAAACTAACAACCAAAACTGACAAACGAATGTTGAGGTAGTTTGGCCACATGAAGAGGATGGATGAGGAGCGGATGGTAAGTAGGGTGATGAAGGCAAAAGTAGTAGGCAGCAGAACCATAGGCAGACCTAGGTTTGTGTGGATGGGTGGAGTGAAGAAAGCTTTGGTAGTTAGAGGTGTTGGAGTGAGAGAGACAAGGGAGTTTATAAATGATAGGAAAGCTTGGAGAATGTTTGTGGATGGATGAGTGAATTTGATGTTGCTCAAAGAGGTATGGAACTAGCATGATGCGGTGGGGGTAAACCAGTACATGCTGTCGGGCCCCGCTTTTGATATTGGGAGTTGCGTTCTATGCCTTGACCCGAGCATAGAACGGGGCTCACCTCTTTGAGCTGGGAAATGAACGGAATGCCTGGTGTGTGTCTTGATATGGCTACCCACTCCTAAAAAAATAGGGAATAGGCCTGGGTATATATATATATATATATATATATATATATATATATATATAAATTGATCTATTTAATGTTTTATTTCTTGTTTTTTCAATAGTGTTTTCCTTTCTTTTACTTAATTTCTTTTGTAAAATATAAAGTTATATTTAAATGGCAATAAATATTCTTTAATTCTTTTACTTGTTTCAGTCATTTGACTGCGGCCATATTGGAGCACTGACTCGAAGGGTTTTAGTGAACAAATCGACCCCAGGATTTACTTTTAAGCCTGGTATTTATTGTATCAGTCTGTTTTACTGAATCGCTAAGTTACGGGGCCGTAAACAGACCAACAGTTGTCGAGCGGTGATGATGGGGACAAACACTAGACACAAATACACACACAAATATATGCATATGTATACGACGGGCTTCTTTCAGTTTTCGTCTACCAAATCCACTCACAAGACTTTGATCAACCCGTGGCTATAGTAGACGACACTTGCCCAAGGTGTTACACAATGGGACTGAACCCGAGCCATATGGTTAGGAAGCAAGTTTCTTATCATACAACCATGTCTGCACCTATTACTTATACCGGGTACAAAGCAACGAGTCATGCACTAGTACAGTAAAAAAAA
>NC_142928.1:102393821-102461321 GCF_046866305.1 Octopus bimaculoides
TTGCGTCATTCATTTCACAGCGGCCATGCTGGAACACCGCCTTAAAGGGTTTTTTTAGTCGAAGAAATCAACCCCAGGACTTATTCTTCGTAAGCCTAGTACTTATTCTATCGGTCTTTTTTTTTTTTACCGAACCACTAAGTTACGGGGACGTAAACACACTAACATCAGTTGTCAAGCGGTGGTGGCGGGACAAACACAGACACAAAGAAACACACATAAATACACACACACACACACGCACACACACACACACACACACACACACAATACACACACACACACACACAATACACACACACACACACAACACACACATCATTATAAAAAGCAAGGTTTGTATGTACCGTGACTGCTGAAAGCACTAAATAAAAATGATAATATTTCAGGATTTTCGTGTCATCTAAATTGATGTATTGGTGAGCAGTCAACGGCATTGGAGAGCATAAAGATAAAAGTTGTAGTCAAGAAAAAGTTAGTTGACATGGAGGACTGGAAGGTATCAAAAGAGTTACCTGTATCATGATGATTTGATGATTCGCACCGGGTATCGAAATGCCAACGTCTTGACTGCAGCCCAATTCTCTGTGAACACTGTAAAAAACGTGACATGTGAAGCTGATGTCTGCACGCTGGAATTCATCCGCACACCTTTGAGCAGGACCTTAGGTTCAATTCAGATGACTGCGTGAAGCTGCTAGAGACTGTGACCAATTCCTGACTGGTGTTCGAAAATCTTCCCAGCGATACAGTATAGAACGCTTGCATCAGTTCTGGAGCCATCTTGAGGTCATGATGGAAACTGAGAGCGATTTGTTTGAGTAAACTGTTGTCTCCTTGTCATAACTGGTATTTTTTTAATTAATTTTTAAAATACTTTATTTTTGGATGAGATTTTCTGTTTTCTCTTTTATGCGAACTGTCAAATTTAGTCCGAACACCCTCTACATAACTGAAGGCTCATCAAAGTAAACACACAACTACACAGACTTACATGGATATATACAGACATGAAAATGTTTTGCAAAGCTTAGTGACATATAAACAATAATCAATTTTTGCAAAAGAGAGATGAATATTAACAAAAATATAAAATCCTACACATGACATGTATGTTTCCTTATTCGTAACTTTTCAGTATAGAGTTTCCCCAACCATCTTTATATTAAGAAACTCTTCCAAACAGTCTCTATAAAAACGTGTGACGATATATTTCCAGATTCGGAGTTTAAATCATTATAAAGTATCGACTGCTTCTTGAATTATTATATTAGTGAAACATAATTCTCGGGCTACAACTATCATATTCTAAGACTGCAAAAAAGTGAACTGAAGGCAGAGGTGAAATGTTAATGGTTCACACTTTGCCACAAATATGGGGCATGTAATTTCCATGTGAACTGGTAGTTTTTTTTATCTGTTTTTGTTTTAATATATTGATATACATATATATATTATGTAAACAGTCAAATATATTTTATTTTAAAAAAGATGTTGAAGCTTTTCGTTTTTGAAATGTTATTATGACGTAATAAAGACCACATTTTTGGAATCCAAACTTGTTTATCTTTCATACTTTCAATGTTCGACCAAACTCCATCATTTGAATTACATGGACTATTTCTATATATTAAATCTCAGACAGCACTAACAATTTGGTAGATGGTCTTCGAAGTGAGTCTACAATCACTAAATTATGTTCCGACGTTTCATCAGCCCTAACCCTCTCAGAATCAAAATAAACTAAAGTGTGTGATATCCAGATAAAAAAAAAAACAAACAAACAAAAAACATACACACATACATAACCCAGAAAGAAACGCATACTCAAACACACTTACACTAACGGACACACACATTAGTACATGAACACACTCACATACACTCATGGACTCTCATTGCAAAATTATTTGGAAATGCTTAGTAACATAAGAAAAAGTCATTGGAAAAAAATGACGTATTTTTCCTCGTATGCGTAACTTTGTATTTAAAATGTCTGAAACGGTTTTTCCAGAATACAGAGTTTCTTCAACTATCTATATATTAAGAGATTCACCCTAACTTTGTTCGTAAATTATATATGTGTAACGGACATAGTGTTTAACCAAGTGTCATATCAATTGCTTCATGAATAATTTATTACTGTAATTTCGTGTGCTACAAGGTCAATGACCATCTAGCAGAACTGCAAGAAGTGCATTGAGAGAGTCAGAAAAAATACAAAGAAATTTTGCGGAGAAGGCAAATATGAATTAGGAATAGAAAGAAGGGAAGGCACGAAATTAATGCAAGAAATGCAGCTTCAGTGTGTCCTATGAGGAATCAAAGTAAATAAGGAAAATATGAAAGATGATATGAAAGAGGATTTTGTACAATGGCTAGGAAAAATGAACAAAACATTACCGAACAGAATAGACAAGAATACCTAGAACAGGTGCAGAACAGATTTCAGGCTTGCAAGGAAAATATGAACGAAGAGGATAAACAAGGATATTTAGAAATGTGTAAGCATGCATGAGAAGGAAAAATAGCAGGAAATAGTCACGAGGTACCATATAGTATTGGAGTAATAAATGTAACATATTATCGTGGTGGTCTACGTTATCACGGTGGAGCCTTATGCTGCTGCTAGAATGGCAAAGTTCAGTTAACAGAATGAAAGCATCAGTAATGAAACGATAGGATATTATTATCGGCTGTGGGTGGTAGGATTTCCACGAAAACTGCTATGTCACTTTTGAAATGTTTCTATTATGACGTAATAAACGGTCAGATTTTCGAAGCCCAAACGTCTTTCATATTTTGAAAAGTTGGAAGTGAGTCTACAATCATCAAATTACATAAAGACATTCTATAATCCCAAAACACCTGGAAATCGAAAATTCCCAAATTGTGTGATTACTTGATCAGGACATATTCCCGCTGTACACATATGTAAAGGAACGTGTGTTATTACATACGCAGAAACACAGACATGTACACTCATACAAACAAATGCAAACTCGAGCACACAAACCCACACAAACACATAAATACACTCACATACATAGGTGATCGCTCACCACAGCAAACACAACTACACAGACATACATCGAATACATACACATACTTGAAAATGTTTAGCAATATTTATTAACCTATCAACAAGAGCTAATTCTTGCAAAAATAGGATGAATATAAAAAAGGGGAACCACCGTGATACAGTAAAACAGTACAGTAAGGACTTAATCTCATGTAGCTCTCCCCGCTTCCTGCTCATCTCTTAACATTTCGAAGAACTTCAGGAACGTTTTGGAGATTTTCGTTGAGGACAATTTGCAAAGTAATGATTTCTAGTACCTTTATATATCTTTTGGTGTACTTAGTCAGTTAGTTGCCCGGAAAAGCACCCTTGACTAGATTGAGACCTTAGTGTAATGGTGAAAATGAGGTGAGGTCAGCAACGGATGATGACAATTTTCGTTGCAAGACGAAGAAATTCCTACTTTCGAAATAACTAGAGTCCAATCTTTTTAGATGGAGAAATATTCCGTTAAGACCTTATGTAATTTGCATCTAAAAATTCTCTGTAAAAAAAAAGTGTAATGCTAAGGGAAGTAACTCAAATAGAAAGAAAATTACTTAGTCGCTGTGAAACGGCGCTCGCTTCACGCACACAGACACATACACTCTCATATATTTCAAAAGTAAAAACACATCTGTACACATGAATACACACACACATTGAAGCGTTTTATTGTGCATACGGAGATTTTCTAACTATATATCTATTAATGACCTTGTTCCTAACCATTTTCGATCTATGTACTAATAGATGTGTAAAATATGTGTAAGGGTATATCCTTAACCAAGAAACAAGGCAAAATATGAATGATGATGATAGGATTGTTTAGGATAAGCAAGGTTAAGAGAACAGGCTAGAAAAGAAAAAAATACCGAAGAGAATAAACAAGAATGCCGAGAACAAAAGCGTGTAACCGTGCCAGAACACGTAAAGACCTTCTGATTTTGAAGCCCCATTTCTCCATATCACCCCATAAGTGAAAAATCTAAATAGTGTAGAGCTATCTGTGAAGCATAAGTGATGTATTTGCCAAGCGTGAACGAAATCGGATGAAAAATATTGATTTACACACACACACACACACACACACACACACACACACACACGCACACACACACACACACATCTTCTCTCTCTCTTTTATATATATATATATATGGATCAAAACAGTTTGATTCATATTCGTTGGTACTCCGAGTTTCAAGCGTGATGTTAGTCTTCAGCCATTTTGAATTTGAATGAAAGAAGTTGATTGTTATTACCGTAAGGTGGGCTGCAATTGGTCGAGGACGGTCACATGGTGTCGTGGTTTGATGTTTGTATACTGGTATATCAGCAACAACAGTTACTTGGAAAATACCGTATGGTGAACAGAAAATCGATCGTGTGGTGGACAGGAAATCGGCCGAGTTGTTGGAGGGGAAGTAGAAAGGGGCGGTATGTGCAAGTAAATAGTTGTATATGTGGGTGTGGACGCGCTGATATGGTTTTGCGTGCATGTCTGTATTGATGCAAACATACACATCTATATGGGTGCGCACGTCCCCCACACACACATAAATGAACGGACATGCGTTCACATGTACGCACACACACTCATGCATACACATGCGTATTCATTTATATGTACAAATGCATATATGCATGCAGGTACGCATGCATATTAGCGTGCGCATGCACATGCGTACTCTCGCACGCGCATGCCTGAGTATACATGCACATAAGCGTTGAGGATTGGCAAGCGTTGGGAATTGGTAAGCATTAGTGATTGGTAACTGGCGGTCCCGCTCATGGGGTTGGTTGGTAACGGTGGCCTTGGCGCATGTGGTGTAGAGTAGCAGCTAGCACTATGGTTGTATAGCCGGGTTGTCGGCAGTCATGGTCTTTAAATTTTCCAGAAGGGCATACCTCTGGTGACAGCAATAAGATAAATCGTATTTCTTTTTGATGGATACTGCGGATTGCTGGAGGATGTGCAGTTTTTCGCGAAGGCAGAGCTGGCAGTTGGGAGCACCAGGTGAATATGGCGGTGCTCTGTCGACAATAGTCCAATTGATGCTGGGTGTTTCGTCTCAGACATCACGGAGTCTCTAGAGAAAATGAGCCAGTCTCTAAGTTCTCAAGGTCTTTCATACGCAGGGGGAACTTTCGGGATTTAAAGCCAAACTACATCTATGGATACGTTTGGCTTTAAATCCCGAAAGTGACCCCGTGTATGAAAGACCTTGAGAACTTCGAGACTAGTTTATGGAATATTGTAAAGAAGGTAAGGTTTCGGCATTATCTTCCTTAAATCCTTAACTGACCAGTATTAAACAATCTCTCAATCTACACATTTTCGCAGACAAGATAAAAAATATTTATGAAACAAAAAATTCCACACATTCAAGACTCCTTTCAAGTGCCATCACCAAAACATACAAAAAACTCGTAATTCCACATACAATGATATGAACACAGAAGAAGAAAAAGCGCTTAAGATAGAGGATCGCGTGAACGACCCCCCCCCCATAAGCCTAATTTCCATTCCAACCCCAAATGCAGGCTGATCAACCCCCTCCTAAAAGCGAGATAGGTATCATTAGCAAGTGTACTCTCAACATTATCAACTCTGAAATCAGAAAGGCTACAGAGTTGACTGAATGGAACTCCAGCGCAGCTGTGATAGACTAGTTCCGCGGTATCGAGAATAAATCAGCCTGCAAATTCACCCAGTTCGACATTGGTGATTTCAACCCTTCTATATCTAAGCCCCTCTTCCTGAAGGTCCAGGCTTTTGCTGGGCAATTTACCAGCATTAGTGATCTTGATATCAGAATCATCACGAATGCCAGAAAGTCAATTCTGGTCCATGACGATTCCTTCTGAGTGAAGAAAGAAGGTGATCCATTGTTTGATGTCACTATGGGGAACTTTGACGGGGCTGAAATTGCCAACCTCGTCAGGTTGTACATTTTGGATACCCTCAAGAGACGTATCCATCCACATAGGTTGGCCATCTATAGGGACGATGGTCTGGCTATCTACAGTCATATGAATGGTCACGCCATGGACAGATTCAGGAAAGATTTGATCAAATGTTCAGAGTTCGGCTTGTCCATAACGGTTACTATCAATTTGATTACGGTCGATTTCTTGGACGTAACTTTGAACACGGGCAAATACTACCCCTACGGGAAGCCTAATGAAGAAACGGTATATATTCACAAGAGTGCACTCCCACCCGCTGTAATTAGAAACCTGGTTTGAGGCATTGGCAAACGGGTGTCTAAACTCTCAGCCAACATGGAGATCTTTAACAGGGCCGCCCCCAAAACAAAACTGACAACATTGATTTGATATTTGATTATGTTGTTAACAACAAATATGGACTTAATATGTCCCAAAACAAAAAGACAAACCTACCTAGGCTCTCTAAGCATTGTGTTGCATGGAATGGTCAACTCTACTATCGTCACAGAGCAGAGAGAGTAAGAAATTCTGAAAATTAATACTGAGAAGTCTTGGTCATTCGCAATCCGGATGAACAGAAGAGTATTATTTTAAGTATTCACATGGGCTGTGGTGATAGTGATACAGCCCTCTGCTTGGGAAGTCATCTTGGTGTTGACAGAACAAGGGCTAAAGTTTTAGAGCGGTTTCATTGGAAAAATGTGGGCAAAGACACGAAAGATTTCGTTTTGTCTTGTGATCAGTGTCAAAAAGTGAACTCTGTTCACAAAATTAATGTTGGAGAGCTCCATTCTGTTCCAGTGTCAAATGAAGTGATGGCCCAACTTGGTGTCGATATCACCAATTTGCCGAAAACAGATGATGGTTATTGTTGCATTATTGTTGCAATGGATTACTTTTCCAAATGGTCTGAGGTTCGACCTTTGAAAGATCACACATCGGAAAGTGTGAGAAAGTTTCCTTTGGAGGTTGTTATTTGTCGGCATTGCTGTATAAAAATTCAGATAAATGACCAAGGAAGAGAATTCGTAAACAGTGTCTGTAGAACTACATAAACTGACAGGAACACAGCAGCACATAACAAGTGCTTATCACCATCAAGCAAATGACCTCGTGGAGCAACAGAATCGCACTATAAAAGATGCTTTTATTAAATCCCTTGAGGACCGTGGCAACTAGGTTGAATGCTCACCAGCAGTTCTGTTTGCGTATCGAACAGCCAAACATTCTTCAACACATTTAACCCCGTTTCAAATTTTATACAACAGGCAAGCTACACTTCCAGTTGAACTACAACACAACCCAACTGCCAAGATCGGGACAGTTTTGGAAATGACCAATCAATATCCAGAAAAATTGATGTGACAGCTATTCGGGACAGTATGATTTCTCGAGTTGCCTCCAATATTATATTAGAATAGCTCAGTTCGTTCAAAAAGAACAATACGATAGAAAACACGAACAACAGCAGTTCAGTATTGGAAATAAAGTTCTGCTCAAAATCTTAATTCGAAAGGACAGAAAGGGAGAACATTTTACGGAACGCCGCACAGGTCCTTGCAGAAGTTTGTGGCAAAAATACCTATCGACTTTCAAATAACAATAAAATACTAGAAAAGAAAGTAAATGATACCAACCTCACTCGATATATTGAGCAACCGCCAGCAAGTAAAAAACGAAAAACAAATTACGAAAATCAAGATACCTAAGCTCCAAACTAAAAAAACAAAAAAACTGTAGTGATGTTTTAATGTATATAATAAATACATTTCGTTACCAATTTAAAGTGTATAAATAAATTCCGGTTTGTATATAAAACACATATCGTTCTTCAAATCAATCTCTTATCGTTACATACTGTCAACTCAACTCATCTGCTACATATCTATAGAAAAAAGTACTCTAATCCAAATCACTTTCTCATTAAAAAAAAAAAAATTGTTTTATTTTAAAAACTTTGCAAACACAGAACCTCTGATACTCAACATGTTTTTTGCAGTGCATCATAAAAGTGTTTTAAAAAATCTAATATTTTTGTCTTATTTTCATATTTTAAGATTAGTTTACGATCTTGAATCTAATCCGTGTTTAATGTTATAAAAATATCAAGAGTTGTAAGTCTTAGAATTTATCATTTTAGCAAAATCACTGGGGCAATTTTGAAATCGGTTTCAGGTTACCCCACCTGTAATCTGAAATCAATTTCAGATTATCGGGAGGTAGCTTGAAATGGTGGTGGTGGTGGTGGTGGTGGTGAGGGGGGGGGGTAACTTGAAATCTGTACATAGTGAAACCGGCCCTCATGAGCCTGGTATGGCTCGAGAAGGAAATATTTATTTTATTTCTTATGTCATTGATAACACCAAGAAGTAGAAGAGGGTGTTTCTTTCCGACTCACCAAAGTGAATGGAGCTTGGCCAGGAGGAAATGATCTCATCAGACGGAATCCAACGATCATTGAGTGTTTCGACTCTGAACCGTGACAACCTCCCATTGGTTGGTCAGCAGACGTGCTATATCACTGCTCACCATCTCCTCTTGATTTCTAGTTTAACTCCTCTCTCTCTCTTGATCCATAACTAGCAAGAAACTCTTTCTGCTGCTTCTGTTATTGATTGGGAAAATGTTTAGGATGGAAACTTTACTACAAATACTGGTAATAGAATTTCCACAAGTTAGCTATTTTATATATATATTGTACAAAAGTAAAATGCATGAATTACGATTTTAAAAAAATATTCATATGGCACAGGAGTGGCTGTGTGGTAAGTAGCTTGCTTACCAACCACTTGGTCCCGGGTTCAGTCCCACTGCGTGGCACTTTGGGCAAGTGTCTTCTACTATAGCCTCGGGCCGACCAAAGCCTTGTGAGTGGATTTAGTAGACGGAAACTGAAAGAAGTGTATCGTATATATGTATATATGTATATATATATATATATATATATATATATATATATATATATATATATATATATGCATGTGTGTGTGTGTGTTTGTGTGTCTGTGTTTGTCCCCCCCAACATCGCTTGACAACCGATGCTGGTGTGTTTACGACCCCGTAACTTAGCGGTTCGGCAAAAGAGACCGATAGAATAAGTACTAGGCTTACAAAGAATAAGTCCTGGGGTCGATTTGCTCGACTAAAGGCGGTGCTCCAGCATGGCCGCAGTCAAATGACTGAAACAAGTAAAAGAGTAAAAGAGAGAGAGTATATATATTATGCAAATAGGGAAACGTTTTTTTGCTTAAAGAGAAAGATGCTGGAGCTTGTCGCTTTTAAAATGTTTCAGTTATGACGTAATAAATGATTTTTAACCCAAACTTGTTCAAATTTCATATTTCAAGACTGGAAGTGAGTCTACAATCACCGATTAAATACAAACATTCTATAATCCCGAAGTAACTTCAAATCAAAAATTTTCCTGACCCATACATACGTATACAAACATACGGAGAAATACATAGACACACTCATACAACGCGCAAATGACACTAGAACAGACAAACAGACGCACACACAAACGCATCCACATACACACACGCGCACACACACAAACACACACACACACACAGACACACATACACACAGGCACGCACGCACACACACACTTATACGTGCATTTTGGTGCATTTTGGTGTGTCAAGGGGATAGTGGTCTTATTGCAAGACTGCAAGTATTGAATCGAAATAGGTAGAGAAGATACAAGGAAAGTTTGAGGACAGGGTAAAGAAATAAGAATTGGGAATACAGAAAGCAATCAGGAACGATGAGAAAGAGAAGAGAGGATCGAAATACATGGAAATGTAGCTTGGTGTCGGTTGACGAATGAGGACGCTGAAGGTAACACAAAAAGAATAAGAAAGCAAAAGATGAACGACAAGAAAAGAAACAGGCTAGAAAAGAAAACACTACAGAAGAGGATACACATGAATATCAAGAACAGAAACAGAGAAGTTTCCAGGTTTGGAGAGAAAATATGAATGAAGAAGATAGCCAAGGAAACTAAGAACTGGCGCGTAGCCATGCAAGAGTAAGAAGAAAAGCAGTAAATAATTACGAGGTGCCACATAGCATTGAAGCAACGAATGAAAAAAAAAATGTTTTCATGGTGATCTGTAGTTCAGCGGTGAAGCCTTAAACTACTGCCAAAACAGCAAAGTTAATCTACCAGGTATGGTAATCTAGAATGTATAAGCTCAATGAAGTACTTGTAAGTGGCAAGGAATGGATGAAATGACAGGATATCATTATCGACAGGGAAACAGAAAACAAACGTATGAGAAAACACAAACATATACAGATAAGCATAGACACACACAAATGCACATGGGCACACACATACGCACACATGTCGTCCATGAATGAACAGACACATCAGAAACAAATGCATACAGGTACAAACATACCCGCAAACACATGCACAAATGTTGAAATATACACTCACATACGTAAATAAACGATAATCATAATAAACATACAATTACACAAACTTACGTGAATACATACACATAGTCTAAAATATTTTGCAATGCTTAGTAACATACAAACAAAAACGAATTCTTGTAAAAATAAGATGAATAAAAAAAAACAACCCAGAAACACACAACACAAAATTAATTATTCAGTGTTCGTAATTTTGTATTTCGAATAAAACTTCCTCACTTCCTTTGTAAAATATATATAACAGTACGTATACTGGATACAAACTTTCAACCAACTATGCAACATCAATTGCTTCTTCTGAAGAAAGTTTGCTGTATCACCGGGAAAAATGATCGTTATTGCACGACTGCAAAAATTTAATCGAGAAAAGTAGAGAAGACGCAGGGAAAGATTGCAGTGAGGACAAAGAAATAACAATGAGGAATGGAGAGAGGGATCAGGGAGGAAAAGAAAACTTACGCAAGAAATGCAGTTGAAAGATATTGTATGACGAACGAGAAATGTGAAGTTAACAGGGAAAGAATGTGAATTTCCAATCAAGAAAGGGAAGCAAAATATGAACGGAGATTATAGGTAAGGAAGAAAATAGAAGCGAAACATTACCGAAAAGACATGAATAATTAGAAGACATATGGAATAGACTTCGAGTTTGTTGGAGAAATTTGAATAAAAAGGATAGTCAAGGATATTTAGAACTGGTGCCTAACCATGCAAAGAGTACGAAAACTGGCGGAAATAATCACGAGGTATCAGTTAATATTGGTACAATCAGGGCCGGCTCAAGGTACTGGTAACTCGGGCAGTCACCTGGGGCGCCATGTGCTGGTGGTGGTGGTGGGGGGGGGGAGGGCGCCAGGGAGAGCGTGACAAAGACAAGGACATTTCCACGACCGTCAGCTAGTACATGCCGAAATTCAGCTTGCCCGGAGCGCCAGCAACCCAAGGGCCGGCCCTGGGTGCAATGAATATAACATGCCCTTATTGAGGTGGTCCGCAGTATCACAATGCTACCAAAATGGTAAAGATTAGATTTGGTAAACTTGGCTGTCTAAATTCAATGCAATATTATAAGTTAGCAGCTAGAAATGAATCTAAGCATCATGAATGAAAAGAAAGCATATTTCATGGATTAGGGAAATGCTTATGACCGAAAATTCACTACAAATATGGACCGTAGAAATTCCACAAAGAGCATGTTTTTTTTTCTTTTAAATATTGAAATATATAATGTAAATAATAAAATATGTTTTCCTAAGAGAAAGATGTATAAGCTTGACGATTTTGAAATGTTTCTATAATGACGTAATAAATCGTCCCATTTTCGGAACAATTGTTTCTCCTTTTTCCATACAATTAAGTTCGCCTGACAAGATATCATTTCTAGAAATTCGCAATTGATGGCGATTTTCCTTCCAGTGATGTTTCATCAGCAGTATCTATGTTTGAAATATCTTGAATGAATAAATATGAGTTCGTAAAAAAACAACAAAAAAACTATCAAGTTAAGGGGAATAATATTTACTTCTCTTAACTTGATACTTTTAATGAGTATGTAAAATAGTAACAAAGAAATCGTTGATTGCTATAGTACACACACGCACACGTACACACACACACACACACACACACACACACACACACACACACACACACACACACACACACACACACACTCACCATAGACTTCCATAAATACATACACATACTTTAAAATGTTTTGCAAATGTTTTATACGTTACTATAAATGTATAAAGAATAATTCTTGCAATGGTCAATGAATATATATATAAAAAAAGACCTTATTCTTTTATTCTTTCACATGTTTCAGCCCAAAGGCTGTGGCCATGCTAAAATACTGCCAGTATATATATATATATATATATTCTGTATTCGTAAATTTGTATTTAGAACATATGTAACAGTATTTCCTAAGTACTGGTTTTTTCCGACAATCTATAGATTCCTAATATTTTTTGTAAAGATGTGTAACAGTATATCCTGGATACAGAGTTTTACTTATTTTCTTAATTATATTACGAAGTTGGATATTATATGGGGAACAACGATCATATTTCAAGTTGAATTAAAAAACTGGAAATGAAACGTTTATGGTTAACACTTTGCCAGAAATACGGGGCGTGAAATTTCCATGAATACTAGTAGTTTTTATTTGTTTTTGTTTTACTATATTGTTTTATGTTTTGTCAAATATATTTTATTTATAAAACACGTTGAAACTTTTTACAAAAACTACTAGATTAGCTATGCCATTTTGGACAGCAGTTTAAGGCTTCACTGTGATATCGCAGACCATCACGATAAGAACATATATTTATAGCTCCGATACTAAATGCTACCACGAGATTATTTACTACTTTTCTTTTCATTTTTGCACGATTACACGGCAGTTCTAAGTAGCTTTGTGTATCCTCCTCGTTCATATTTTCTCTCTATTCTCGGTATTCGTGTCTATTCTATTTAGTAATGTCTTCTTTTTAGCTATTTCTCTAATTCTTGATTGTGCTAAATGGTTTGTGGTATCATCCATCATCCGTCATATTTTACCTAATAACTTTGATTCCCCATTTGTCATACGACACCTTAAAAGCTGCATTTCTTGCATAAATTTCGTGCTTTCCCTCCACTCTGTTCCTACTTCTAATTTCTTTGCCCTATACGCAATATTTTTCTATGTTCTCTCTCTCTCTCTCTCTCTCTCTCTCTCTCTCTCTCTCTCTCTCTCTCTCTCTCTCTCTCTCTCTCTCTCAGTTCTTCCTGTCTTACAATATTATCATTCCCCGCCGAAGCATACGATTCAGTAATACACCATTTATGAAGGAACTGGCATTATATGTGTTATAACACTGTCAGTTACACATATTTCATGAAGAAAGTTAGGGAGAGTTTCTCAATATATTAATTTCAAATTTTGGCACAAGACCAGCAACTTCGGAGTTGTGGGTAAGTTGATTACGACGACCATAATGCTCAGCTGGTTCTTATTCTATCGACCCCTGAAATGATGAAAGACAAAGTGATTTGAACTCAGAACGTGAAATCGGGACGAAATGTTTCTAAACATTTTATCCAGCGTTCTAATAATTCTGTCAGCTCGCTACCTTAGAGTCTCTTAATATATCGATAGTTGAAGAAACTCTGTATTCTGGAAATACCATTACAGATATTTTAAATACAAAGTTACGACTACGGGGAAAAAAAACAAAAACAAAAAAAAAACGTTATGTGACTCCTTTTTTTTTACTCATCTCTCTTTTTGCAAGAATTACTTTTTGTTTATATGTTATAAGCATTTTTACAATAAGCATTCATGTGTATATGCGAGGGTATTTATGTATTCGCGTGTGTATGTGTATGTGTGTGTATGTGTGTCTGTGTGCATGTATGTGCGTCCCCGTCAGCGTATGTTGTGAGGGTGTATGTATGCGTGTGTCTGCTTATGTGCGAGTGTACTTTTACGTATGTTTACGCCAGGAAAATCTCCTGTCTTGGATGTCGCAAAATTTACTTATTTTGCCGGAAATGCTTCTAAGCATTTTATCCAGCGTTCTAATGATTCTGTCAGCTCGCTACCTTAGAGTCTCTTAATATATTGATAATTGAAGAAATTCTGTATTCTGGAAATACCGTTACAGATATTTTAAATACAAAGTTACGATTTAGTGATTGTAGACTCACTTCGAAGATCATCTACCATACTGGTCTCAAGTGTTGCCTGAGATTTAATATATATATATATATATATATATATATATATAAACAGTCCATGTAATTCAAACGGTGGAGTTTGATCGAACATTGAAAATATGAAAGATAAACAAGTTTGGGTTCCGAAAACATGATCATTATTACGTCATAATAACATTTCAAAAGCGGAAAGCTTCAACATTTAAAAAAAATAAAATATATTTGACTATCTACATAATATATATAAATATATAATAAAATAAAAACAAATAAAAACTACAAGTATACATGGAAGGTTCACGTCCCATATTTGTGGCAAAGTGTTAGCCGTAAACATTTCATTTCTGGTTTAATTTCAATACTTGCAGTTTTGAAATATGATCACTGTGTCCTGTAAACACATTAAATTTAGTAAACACATTAAATTCAGTAATACTAACAAGCAATTCATATTATACAATAGGTAACGATCAAGTATTAGTGAAATGGCTAAAAAAAGAAAACATTAACAAAAAGACTAGACATGAATACCAAGAATGTATGCGAAACATTGATGTAACAAGAAACATTGGTGTAACTAATAAGGGAACAAAGAGAACGACCTTTTCAATAATTTTTAAAAAACTCTTAAGTTCACTTGTGCAACAAAAATCGAATCTCTCTTTGTTTTTTGTTGGTCGCATGCCCTTGGAAGAACTTTCTGGAATCATTACTTTATTTGACAACCTCCCGTGTTTTTGAACTGTCTGCTCAACCTCCTGTGATGTGTTGGTGGCCACTAATGTCTGAAGAACAGAAACAAACCCTGACGTCATAACCTCGCGACACTTTATTCAATTGCAGCGTGGAAGTTGTTTGAAAGCCATTCAAGAACACAACAAAAACCGTTGGTTTCACTGCAACGTTTAAATTTCATTTCTGTCTAGATATTTTCGTCGCTTTGAACCCACGACAAAACCCTGACAAAACTTCGTGCTGCATTGTTTTGTCAGTGAACAAGTCGCGGTCTCTTCCTTAAAGAGAAAGATGCAAGAGCTTGTCGCTTTTGAAATGTTTCTATTATGACGTAATAAATGCTCACATTGTCGGAATCCAAGCTTGTTTCTCCATCTTTCATAAGATAGGAAAAGCTTTAAGGAGTCAAGAGGCGTATGTTGATAGGGGTTGGCAGCTGATGGCGACTTTCCTTTCAATGATTAAAATATTTTTGTTTGAAATATATTTAATGAAATGTCGCCATAAACATCAAAAATTAAATATCAGTTCGTAAAAATATCTAAAGCTAAGGGAAATAACTCAAATAGTAACAAAGAAGTCATTGGTTGCTATGGTGTTGAGCTCGCACACGCGCGCACACAGACACAAACTAATTCATACACACATATAACTGATTTTTTATTTACCATAAAGGTAGAGACAAAGAGAGGACAGACAAAGGGTCGGGGATGGAATGAGATGACAAGATAAAAAATTTATGATGATATATAAAATCGGATGATGATGATGGAGTGAGGGACGGGTGTGACTCCACAAACCACGTTCCTCCACTGAACCCTTTAAGAGACTTTCATGTTCTCCCTTAAGCAGGCACATTCACTCTGCACATACTTGTCACTTTCTTCTATCTTTTCTCATATGTACTGAGTGGCAAGCGTCTCCTCTCCAGCCTTATTTTCCTTCTAAGATGGAAAATAAAAAAGTTTACTAAACCGAGGCTGGAGAGGAAGATGCCTGTCACTAAACCTTTCATGCGTGTCCGCTACACTACCTCCTTTGCCACAGCCACTACAGAGAGAAAACAAACCTTCTCTTCCCTGTTCAGAGAGGGCGGTGGAGCAATCTTTATTATAGACTCGGAAGACAGTTGTACTTTTCCCAAACGTGATAGTAGTTGTTCAACATAAACCCATAATTCCGAAAGTTTTGGACACTTCACAAATGCTTGCAGAACAGTTTCACTGTTCTGCGCACATCCTGGGCAAGTGGGCGAGCATGAAGAGCCGTGCCTGGCGAGTTTATTTTGAACTGGTAAGCCTCCTCGGTAACACAGCCAATCCAGGGACTTTTGGAAGTTATCCATAGGCCCTGGCCCAAATGTTCTTCGGAACAGGCGCAAGTTGACCATCATCGAAACCCAGGCTTTCCCCCAGAGCGTCGTCACACTTGACTTCTACCAACCCTTTATAAAATAACGAGGTGAAACCCTCGCCGCCGGCATTACCCGTCCAGGAGAGAAGCGCGAGTGCTTTACGACACTCGGCTTACTACGCTCCCAACTGTGGTCTGTCATTAATCCAAGGTTCCAGTTCACCGAAACCAGTGAACCGAGGAAGTATCTGTTTGACGAACGGAGACCACACCCGCTCACCATCCAGGTAGAGCCAAAGATGCTTCAGCTTCAGTACATGTCTGCGTATCATTAGCCACGGCATCCCTAGCCCACCTTTTAACGTTTAACAATGTCTAATAATATAAGCAAAAAAATTAACTTGAATATGATATTGTTTATCCGTACTAGAGTGTGACCAGTTGTGGTATTCTCGGAATAAACATAACTTTGTTGCAGTGAAATATGGATAGGCAGCTGTTGGGTACAATGAGTAAGATTTACTGCATTTTTGATTCACCGACAAAAAATATATATTTTTCCCAAATGTTCACTACTTCACAAAAACTTTATCAGCTAAGCAAATGAATGTCTCTAAATACATTAAAAACACTATAACATAATTTGAACACAGTTTCAGAAAATTATCCTCGTTCTCTTTGAGCATATGAAAGATAAATTTAACTGGGCAAAATGAGTAAGACAGGATAAGGTAAACTTATCTCTTCAATTCTCCAGAATTACATTTGAAAAAAAAAAAAAACTCATACATATCCTTAGACATCTGAAAGATCAGAAATGCAACAAAAATTAAAAACATCTAGGTCAAATGAAAGAGGATCATGGAAAAATGACACATAGTATGAAATTAACGAAACCCGTCAATATCTAAAAGCTCAAAATAAAATACTCACGACAGCTTCTTCACGAATTGCTGGAGTGGCTTTCTTCATGATACATTTATGCATCATGCAGTTGAAGAGAATAAATTATTTAAATTAGTCATTACTCGCTTTGCCCTAGTTTAGACGTCATGTTTTGAAAATTGAAAATTATTAAATTAGACATTAATGTGTGAAAAAATTGACTTGGAATCCAACAGAGAAAAGAATATTGATTGTTAAACACCAAAAATTATCCAGATATTTTATTAACAATCTCAATTACTATCGGGTCAAAGATGAGGAAAATTTCAACAACAGCAACAACTTTACTGGCCAGTTTTTATTTTCAAAGATAATGCAACTGTACAAATTTATAATGCAACACTTGTCTCCTGACAAGATATCATAGCTAGAAATTCATGCCAGATAATCATGGGTTCCGTGTCGACTGTGGTCGGCAACTGATCACGACTTTTCTTTCAATGATTAAAGTATATCTGTTTGAAATATCTTCAATGAAATCTTGCACTTAACACCAAAAATTGTATATGGGTTTGTAAAAAAAAAAAAAAAAAAAATGCGTAAAGTTAAGTGCTCTTTTTATGTCACAAGATCAGGACCCGCAATTCTCGGACTTAATACCTGTCAAAAGCTCAACATTGTGGCAATCAATAGTGAAGTGAAGGCAGCTCTGAGCAGGATTGACAGAGATATGCCTATCAAAGACCGACCACCAATCACAAATAAAGATGAACTGATGAGCATGTACCCAGAATGTCTTGACGATACAGTTGGGTGTTTTGAGAAATGTCGATACCATATGACACTCGACTCCAATGCCAAACCAATTGTTCACCCGCTTCGCCGCGTTCCACTAGAATTAAGAGAGAAGCTGAAAGCAGAGTTGGACAGAATGGGGAAAAAAACCGAATAATCACCAAAGTGACACGACCAACTGACTGGGTGAATTCAAATGTAATCAAAGAAAAACCCAATGGTACCCTACGAATATGCCTCGACCCCAGGGATCTGAACAAGGCATTAAAACGAGATTACTATCCAATTCCAACCCTCGAAGAAATCACATCATCATTAGTTGGATCTAAGATATTCAGCAAACTAGATGCGAGTAATGGGTACTGGAATGTAAAGATAGACAAAGAATCATCCATGTTTACTACCTTCAACACACCATTTGACAGAATCTGGTAGGCAGCTGAGACGAAACAGGGTCCACATCCGCCCAACACCAAAGCTATCGAGGATAACATGCGCAACACCTGCAGCATCAGTGACAACACCAACAAGAACAACACCACAGCAGATGACGGCACACACAGAATCCGTACTTCCACAGAATCATCACCTCAACGGGCAACAACTACCTATCAGCAGCCCAACAACACACCAACATTACGCACATCTCAGACATCAGTGCAGAGTACAAGATCCACCAGATGTAGACCGAATATCTTACCACCGAATCGATACCGTTAAAGAAGAAAAAAAGGAAATAATAACTAGTTCTGCTAGATTAGGAAGCGGAAAACCACGTGTGTGGGCAGAATAATCTCACGGTTTCTGCTGCAGGATTGCCACCCTTGCGCTGACAATCCATTAGTGTAAGGAAGATTACTTGTATTTTTTTTTCATTGCCAAAAGATCCTTTTTCAAGAAGGGATGTTATATGTTCATATCTATGTGTATGCGTAGGTATACGTATACATGAATACATTCCCACTATTAGTACTATTTTGTTTAGCGCATCTAGTAAACAATATGAACTGTGAATAAAACGGGTATCACTCCGCTATACATATACAGTTGTAAACATGCCAAGTAAATAAACACGTAGAATCATAATAACGCCTTCAATGAGTTGTTTATTGTCCCAACACAACCCAAACGAATACATAACACTCACACACAATCACACGTACTACAAACAACGGCAAGTATATTATCTGACATACATACGTGAACATTCATTGCAGCAAACGCACAAGTACGCATGTATCAATGCATATACACTTTAAAATGTTTAACATATGACATTATTTATTCGTACAAGTATGTAGTAACGCCTGCGCATGCGTAGTCTTACGCATGCGTAGAATTAATAAAGCAAGCGTTTCCCGCTCAATTCATTCTCTTTCACGCTGGCCAGCGATTGAGTATGGACGTGTGTTTAAAAGCTGTCCCTACATCTTTCGGTCTTATACTCGACAGCTCGTTATTCTCACCTCTAAAGATGTATAACTAAAGATATGTATGTTTTACCAAGTAAATAAATGTTGTTTAAGTTGTTTAGTCTGGAGTTCAGCGTTCCGTCTATTTCTTCAATTTTATAGTAGAAAGTCAGGTATACAATCTAAAGATGTATAACCCACTTTCTACTTAAGTGGTGACCCCCCGACGAAGAAAAAACGCAGCATGAACTACGGATTACCAACTTATAACTGGTGAACCTCGACTAAAGAACAAATACGGTCATGGAGACTGACTCATTACCAACATCTCCAAACATAGTCAACACGACTCAACAAGCGCGGTTTTTTTTCTCGCCTCTGTTGGAGTGGATATTTTCCACTCACGATAAACAGACAGGAATTGCAGCCTGCGACTTTCCAATTGTGTACTCAAAAAAAAACTTGGTATGAAACTCTCGTGTACTGACTTTTTAACTGCTGTGATATCTCACACACATATAGACGGCCTGTTTTTTATTATGTTCTTATATGTCGCATTTCACACTCTCACATACACATACATTTTTTATGCCACACATTAACTCTTGTCATTCATTTCGCACGGTCGTTCTTTCATCTTGGGTTAAGAAAATTTTTCTTCGAGGTTTTCGCTAATGGTCGTACAGAAATTGTGTCTGTCGATCGTTCTGTAAAAGCGTACCTCTTCAAACACTCATCATCAAACAGCCTTTTCGCCACCAGCGTCGTGCGCCAACCAAGGTTACCACCGTGACGACAACAATTACTACTATCAATTACAAGTTTCAACTGAATCATTACCACTGTCTATATCATTACCACCACACATACAGAACACAGCTATAGCAGTTCCTGCGCCGACGTCTTCATCAATGTACTCTATCTCGGTGTTTTGGGATTTTTCGCAGTCTATACTACAGACACTTTCACTTGTTCTGTGTTTTTTTTCTCACACACACACTTGTGCACTCATACATTTTCTTTCCTTTCGGGGAAAACAAACACTCAAGACTTTTACATCGCGTGATTCCAGTTTCCTGGACAGTTGTCATCACGGTTGTTTTGTCATTGTCATTTCATTTATACATTGCATGTTCTGTGTTTTTTCTCACACACACACTTGTGCACTCATACATTTTCTTTCCTTTCAGGGAAAACAAACTCTCAAACTTTTACATCTCGTGATTCCAGTTTCCTGGACAGTTGTCATTACGGTTGTTTTGTCATTGTCATTTCATTTATACGTTGCATGCATGTATTTCACAAGTGTACATTTCATTTCTTTGAATTTTCTTTGTGTGTGTTTGTACCACATCTTGTGGGTGGTTTTTCAGTGGCCATCCTGCCTCAGGCGTTCTAACAGATTTTATTTATCGTGCGTTTCCGCTCTGGCGAGGGAGCTCTGTAGTAACGCCTGCGCATGCGTAGTCTTACGCATGCGTAGAATTAATAAAGCAAGCGTTTCCAGCAAAAATGTCTGATGGATCCCCAACTATACTCAGAGTAACATGCAACTGATCATGTGCGAACACGTTAGTAGAATTGTAAAGTAATTAACTTCTTAAAATTTTACAACGAAGAACAAATATTTATTCGGAAGTACTCTTTTTAGAGAAATAACAGATTCGTTTGTTTTTTTCTCACGCACAGACACACACACACAGACACACACACACACACACACACACACACACATACATACATACATACGTACGTACATAAAGTAAAGGAGGAAGGTAGATTTGTGTAATAAAAAAAACAAAACAAAAAGAAACAAACAGTAAGAGAATGCTGCCGCTGCGTCGCTTACTTGACTTAGGGAAATTATACTTCCTTCATTTATGACAAGCTGTTCAGTAATAAAATGTTTGAATAGAGGAATCTGAAGTGGATAGTGCACGAGTCATCTAGGTTTCTTGTGTATTGGGTGATGGTGATACGAAAGACCATTTAGGACAACCCAGAATTTGAGAAATGGATACAAAAGAACCCATTACTGAATAGACTTGTAGCAGAATGGATTTGTAGTGAAACTACCTATCGTCACTAGATACAAAACTGCTATCGCCATTCTTCTCATTTAAATATAAACAAACGCGAGCGTAGCAGAGAACCCAATCCTTGTCATCACGTGACTGATTATTATTCGAAGCGGCAACTTCTTCGAACCGTTCCCGCCAGAACGCAAACTGACCAATCACAGCCCCCTAATAAGGTCACGTGATAGAGTATTTGTCTGAAGCCTTCGGGAGCCGATAGTTTGTTATAAATAGCTTTAACTCGGCGGCCAAATTCGTCTCGGTTCAGTTTCTCTTAGAGACTGTTCCGTGTACCACACGACAGCAGCAGCAACAATCAGCCAGCGACCACTTCAACAGCTTCGTCCAGCCAACGATGACCACTGCCGTCGCCACATCAGCAACACGAGTCTACGATTACTACTAACCAGCATCAATCTCCACCAGCGTCTACACCAAACTAAACCACCGCGGCACACATCTCTCTCTTCGATTCTGTTAGGTGACTTAGCTTCACCACGATAATAAACAGACAAGAGATTTCAGCCTGCGATAAACATCTGTCCTCAAGGCCCTGGCATCGAAGCCAAAACACAACTAGTGATAAGCTCTGCCAAACGACGAACGACGAACATCTGTATAACAAGAATCACGGCCCGGCATCGATGCCACAACATCACAACTAGTGATCAGCTCTGCCACACACAGCCTCCCCTCCTTTCACATACATACTCATACTAATGTGTACCTAAGAACTGGTATAAAATGCTCACGTGTTATTGACTCTCTTTCTATCTGTTGTAATAACTCATACACACACATGTATCACTCACATACATACTTTTCTTTGTACGACGGCCTGTCTTTGATTATGTTCTTATATGTCGCATTCACACTCACTCACACAGACATACATCTTTAACGGTTATTCATCTTATACGGTTGTAGTCTTTCATTACTGGTCATCTATGTTATCGTAGTATAACATATCATGTATATCATCTTTGATATATTAGTGTGTGTTCGACCGTGTGACTCGTATAAATAAAAGGAGTCCTCTGTTTTTCCATTCGTCACCATATCTCCTTTTTGAGTTCGCACGGTCGTCCCTACAGATTGACAAAAGCATAAATGACAAACTATTCTCTCTCCCTTTTATTTATAGTTGTTGTTTGGGCGTAGCAGAGAACACTTAGCTATAAAGATTATGTTTTAACCATTTGCTATGATTGGTTAGTTTTTAGGCGCAATTTGTCCCCTAAACAATTACGCCAAATTACCTGGTCAACTAATTAGATGTGCTCAAATGGATCACGTGTTCTCTTGGCGGAAAAACCCTTTAACATCTCTGTGGAACCTAGCAATTTCCTTAAATAGATCAATTTTTTTTTTCTGCTTAGGGAGTCTAGCTTGCGTTGCCACCAGGAAGCCATTACTCGCTTTCTCCACTAAATTCATCACCGCCGATATCGCCGCTACCAGCTCTTACTGCATCTAACGCCGACAACGACATCATAATTCATCCACGCGTATGCAAACTCAACAAGTGAATATGACTTTTAGCATTCCCAAGAAACCTTTGTTCACCTTATTCGATCTTTAATGTCGTTTCACATTCATGTTGAATTATGCAGCAATCTTATGTTCTCTTCATAGGACACTTGTAATGTATGTATTACCAGTTTTTTTTTTGGTATAGTAGACTTTTGCTATTCTTGTTTATGTCTCCACACGGACATGTATATTCTAACAAGTCGCTTCTTAAATTTTGCACCTCTCTTGTTCAATAAACGCTGAGTTAAACTTGCAAAGCTGTTTATTTTTCCCTTTCGATTTTTAATGTTTATTTTAACGGGTTAGCAAACTATCAGTTTGGTCTCTCTGCTAAAGATTAGACATGAATACCAAGAACAGATGTGGAAGAGATTTCAAGTTTGGCGAAGAAATATGAATGAAGAGAATAGGACAAGGATATTTAGAACTGGTGTGTAACCATACAAGAGCATGACTAATAGCAAGTAAATAATCACGAGGTACCATTTAGCATTAGTGATGTACATAGCATGTCCTCATCGTGAGGGACTGCAATATCACGGCGATGTCTTAAACTACTGCCAAAACGACAAAGTCACCGGATTTGGTAAACCAGCCTGTCTAAACTCGATGCAGCACTTTGAAGTTAGCAGTAAGAAATGAATGAAAGAATCACGAAATAACAGGATATGATTATCAACAGGCTTAATGTTTATGAGTGACACTTTATCTTAAATATGAGTGGTAGAGTTTACACGTGTGAGCAAATAGTTTTTCTATTTTTACATATTAATATACAAATTAATTAGTCAAATGTTTCTTAAAGCAGGAAGATGCAAATGTTTGTTGGTTTTGAAATGTTTGTATTATGACGTAATAAACTATCACATTTTCGCAACCCAAACTTGTTTGTCATCTTTTATATGATAGGAGAAGCTCTCGACACATCTCCAGAAATTCGCTCCAGAGAATCACGACATCTGTGACGACAACGGATATCAATTTTCGTTCGAATGATTAAAAGATATCTGTTTGAAGTCTTTACCGGAGGGGAAATATTTCGTCAATACTTGCAATTAACATCAAAAATTTTATAGCAATCGGGAAGAATGAGTAAAGCTAGAAGAAATAACTCAACTAGTAATAAAGAAGTTGGTTGGTTGCGCTTGCTCACACACGTACATAGAACGACATAAATACTTTCACATACGCGAACATTTACCACGGCAAACACATCAATACATAGACACACATTAAAACGTTTAGCAACACTTAGTAGCATACAAACAAATTAACTTTGGCAAAAGGAAGTTGAATATGGACAGAGTGTGACCGTTGTTTTATACCCGGAATAAGTATTATTTTGTTTCAGTGGAATATATATTCAACAAAGAATTAAACAATAGAAATGTAAAAAATATTGAAATAAGAAAGAATTTGATAAATCAAAATACATATTAATCTTTATTTGATTTTTGCTTGCTTCCCAACTACATGGTTCCGGGTTCAGTCTCACTGCGTGGTACCTTGGGCAAGTGTCTACAACTATAGTCTCGGGCCGATCAAAACCTTGTGAGTGGATTTGGTAGACGGAAACTGAAAGAAGTTCGTCGTGTGTGTGTGTATGTATACATCTGTGTGTGTATGTCTTTATGTCTGTCCCCCACCACCGCTTGGCATGCAGTATGTTGGTATGTTTACGTCCTCGTAACTTAGGGGTTCGGCAAAAGAGACCAATAGAATAAGTATTATTTCTCTTTCAAATGACTGAAACAAGTACAAAAGATATAGAACATTATATGCAGAAAACAAGATATTTTTATAATTGGATGCATCTGCAATAATGCTCTTGTTATAATAAATTGACTTTGTTCATCGAAAATCTTTACGTTTGATGGATCCTCAACATAAGACTGACCATGTGTGAGCTTAAGAAGTATTGTAAAGAAAATAACTTATTAAAATTTTACAGGGAAAACGAAAATTCTTTCGTTTCCTTTACAGAGAAATATAAACTATTTATATTTTAATAAACTCTTCGTAATTTCCTTTATAAAAATGTGTGACTGTATATCCTGGATACAGAGTTTTACCTATTACAAGCAATGTAAATTCTTTGTTACTTATTATATTACTGAGTTTGATATGTGGGACAATATTCATATTTCAAGACTGCAAGAATTGAATTAAAGCTATTTTGTCACAAATATGGGATGTAAAATTTCTGTGTGTACTGGTAGTGTGTTTTTTCTTTTTACTTTAATATGTATTTTGCTGGTAACCAAATATTTTGTAAAGTTATTATGACGTAATAATGGGCACGTTTTCGGAACTCAAACTTCTTTGTTTATCTTTCATATCTTCAATGTTCAGGGCCATTTGAATTATATTTGATTACATTAAATCTCAGGTAACATTTGATACCAATATGGTAGATGGTCATGGAAGTGGGTCTATGACCAACAGATCATTTTCCAACGCTCTACCAGTCCCAACCCCTTCGAAATTAAAATAACTAAATTGTGCGATACCTAAAACTGTTTTACCTGGCATAATGATACGTAAAAATACACACACATAAGTAAACATACGCACGCACACACACGTACACACACACATACACACAAACATACACACAAATACATAAATATGATCATATACACACATGAAAGCTCATTGTAAAAATGTTTTGCAGAGATTAGTAATATATAAACAAAAAGCAATTCTTAAAAAAAGAGATATGAATAAAAAAAAAAAAATCATGACGTCTTTTTTTCCCCTAACCATAACTTCATGTCTAAAATATCTGTAACCGTATGTCCAGAATACGGAATTTCTTCAACTATCTATATATTAATTGACTCCTAACTTATTTCCTGAAACATGTGTAACGGATACAGTTTTGAACCTTCTGTCTGAGGTGATGCACATACTTGGGTGAGTTCATCGACACTTCAACCAACACAATAACTCAACCACATATTTACAAATACCAGGAACTCTCCTAAATTAAAAGTGTTGTCGCTTTGTTAGCGACCTGCTTGAATTCTCTTAAGAACTTAAATAAAATCTCAAAGAAAAACTAAACATACATACGTAAAGAGAGAGAGAGAGGGGGGGGGAGAGGTGTGTATATTTCTTAAAAGAGAGATGACAAAATTTCGGAACGCAAACTTATTCGTTCATCTTTTAAATGATACGAAAAGCTATTTCCAAGAATTCGCTCCAGAGAATCGTGATATCTGTGTTGACAACTGATGTTCGAATGATTAAAAGATATCTGTTTGAAATATCCTGGAGGAAGGATTTTCTGATGGGGAAATATTTCATCAATATTTGCAATTTGCATCAAAAATTTAATAGCAGTCAGTAAAAATGTAGAAAGATAAAGCAAAAATTGTAACAAAGAAGTTAGCTGCTATGGTACAGCGCTCTCTCTTTCGGTTTCTCTCTCTCTTTCGGTTTCTCTCTCTCTCTCTCTCACACGCACGCACGCATACACACACACACACACACACACACACAAAGAACGACATAAATACTTACGCACACGTGAACATTTACCACAGCAAACACACAAGTACACGCACATCAATACATACACACACATCAATACATACACGTACATCAACACATACACACACATCAATACATACACACAAATCAATACATACACACACACATCAATACATACACACAAATCAATACATACACACACACACACATCAATACATACACACACATTAAAACTTTAGCGAGTGTTGGTTAAATGCATTGTAGTTTAAGCCCTGATAATGTTGTCTTCTGGTTAATATAAGTCAGGATGAATATCAATAAGAAAATACAAAGGAAAGTTAAAGTTGATCGCACTGCAACATTTATTTCCGTCGTTAAAGTAAATACATCAACTGGCACAACAAGTAGAACTCTGTTAAAAACATTAAATGGTTTCAACATGATTCTCGAAATTGAAGATAAGTGTTAGAAGAAACGCAAAACATAACGTCAAAGATTCTGGTCACAAATCTCTTCTCACTGCAGCTGCAAAGTGGAATACATTACTCTCATTGTCGAAGATCCAACTCGCTCGTAGCCAACTGACCTCCTTCAGGAATTAGGGGAAAATCGTCCCTTAAATAGCTGATGTAGGAACGCTTGGCTAATCTGTCACGTAAAGGGGTGGACAATACATCACGTGACAAACCAAGAACGTGACCATCACGTGATAAACCAAAAATAGGTAGCGAAAAGTAAAGAGCAACAATGTGGGTACCTAGAGGTAAAGAGCAATCATGCTTCTGCTACAAAACGTTGATCAATACTCAATAACAAAATTAACTTTTGAAAAAGGAAGTCGAATCAGATTGTTTATACGTACTAGTGTACGATTCGTTGGTTTATACTCAGAGTAAGTATTATTTTTTATATCATTGAAATATATATTCAACAAAGAATTAACTAAAACGATATTGAAATAAAAGAAACATTTTATAAATCTAAATACATACCAATTCTTATTTGAATTTTTTTCATGTACAACATTATATGCAAGAAACCACAAAAAATTTACACAATCAAACAATGTCTGTATATATGCAAAGTTTTTTTGTGAATTTTCTCATTTTCATAATTGGGACGTCTCTGGAATAATCCTCTTGTTATACTAAATTGACTTTGTCCATCAAAAGTCTTTACGTCTGATGGATCCTCAACATACAACTAACCATGTGTGAACATGATAATATTGTAAAGAAACTTATTGAAATTTTATAGCGATAAACAAATATTTATTCGTACGTTTCTTTTCAGAGAAATGTAAAGTAAGAAATTCGTTATTTTCACACACACGTAGAAACGCGCGCGCGCACACACACACACACACACACACACACACACACACAGATGGATGGATCGATAGATGGAGAAAGAAAGAGGAAGAGAGAGAAAGACATAGAGATGAAAAACAGTGACAGAAGATCTCTTGGTCGCTTGTTTGATTTTGTGAAACTACACGTTCTTTATTCATGAATTTTTTGAATGGAGGAAATTGATATGGATAGTGTCAGAGTTGTCTAGCTTACTTATGTATATTGGGAGAGAGATAGTGGTGAAAACAGTAAGAGACCGACAAAGACGAAGAGAGAGAGAGAGAGAGAGAGATAGTGAGAAAGAGAGAGAGAGTGTACATGTGTGAGGGAAGGAAGCTAATAGGAAGAGAATGAGAATTGTTAATAAAAAGAAATATGAACGATGATGTTAGGGAAGAATATTTAGCACAAGTAAGAATCAGTGAACTGTCTATAAGAAAAAGAGAACACATGACCAAAGAGAATGGACAAGAATACCTAGAACAAATGAAGACTAGATTTCAGAATTTCAGACTTGTAGAGGAAATATGAATGAAGGAGATAGATCAGTGGTTCTCGACTGCGGCTCTCAGGGCTCCATGCATCCTTCCGGCGACCCTCGACGTTCTTCCTACTATTGTTATAACCAGTTTTAAGGCGGCGAGGCATAATTGTTCGATAGTTATTAAATGAAGTCACTATTTACAGATGCTTACGTTTTTTATATTTTCCGTGAAGTTTTCACGGGTCCAGCTAGCTTACATATTAATAAAGTCTCCCTAAATTCCTTTGTAAAGACAAATGTTTAACGGTATATCATTGATACAAAGTTTTCAGTTTGATATGTTACGTGGGTCAGTGATCATATTTTAAGACTACGGAATTGAATTAAAGCTAGAAATAAAATGTTTATGGGACATGGAACTTGCATGTGGATTGATAGCGTTTTTTTAAAAATATTTATTAATATATATTATGTAAATAGTTGAGTATATTTTATTTTTAAAAAAATGTTGAAGGAAGCCGCCTTTGAAATGCTATCATTACGTGATAATGGTCACGTTTTCGGAACCCAAACTTTTTTGTTTATCGTTCATATCTTCAATGTTCGATTAAATACTACCATTTAAATTACATGCACTGTTCTTTATATCAAATGTTAGGCATTAGTTGAGACCAATATGATAGCTGGTCAACAAAGTGAGTTTACAATCTCAAAGTCATACTCCGACGTTCCACCAACCCGAATCAAAATAACTGAATTGTATGATGTCCAGAACAGGACTTTTTCCTGGTATAAACTTATATAAAAGAACGTACACACACAAACACACAACCCACAAAGAAACTCATACTCGAAACATATAAATACTGACGGACAGACGGACACACATAAATATATCTAAATACGCTCACATAACACTTATGAACACTCACTTCAAAAATGTTTTGCAATGTTTAGTACATATAAACTGTTGTGGCGAGGGTCACGACACATCCGGCGGGAATAGACTGAACGAACGACTACAAATAATAGCGGTCTGAGTGAGATAGAGACAGAGCAGGCGTTAATCTTTGTCGTGTGTCGGTGTTTTCTGTTTCGATCCCTGCTAGACGTGAGTCATATTGTTGATTATTTGTTGAAGGTCTCCCCACGTGGGTATACCTACGATTGTTGATTGTTGAAATTGCTGTTACTGTTGTTTGAATAAGATATTGTTGAATTGTGTTTGTTTTCGTCCCATTTATGGGAGAGATGGAGCAAGTACCAGCGGGAAGCCACAGCTATGCGGCGGCAACTGGTAGAGAAATAGACGCTGAAGCTTTGGAGGTTCGTGAAGTGAAGGTTGAGCCGAGGAAGCTGAAAGAATGTGGAAAGTTGTTGGAAAAGGAGGGCAACACGTTGAAATTAACGACGCCAGTGGAACTGACAAACAGTGTGAAAAAAAAAAACGGTGATATATAAAGCACTGAGGTTGTCAACCGGGAGGAGAGAAGTAGCAACTATGGAAGCTATCGAAAATTGCTTAAAGAAGGTTAGAAGGCTCACCACGTTCATTACACGAGGAGGGAGGTGTGGAACAGTGGGGGTGCGATTCGCGACGGAAGCCGAAACGATGAAGCACTCCACCGAGGCCATGAGAACGGAAGAATGGGTAGTTTTACCATCGTACTGTGACAAGCGTGTTGCCAGGGTGAGAGTGGGCAAAGTGCCCCCCAAAATTAATGAAGCGTGGCTGGTAGCAGCCATAATGTTTAACATGGAGGAAGAAACCAAAATGCTTAAAGTGGCGAGAACCAAAAGGTTGAATTGATGGGGGTGTGGCGTAGAGGTGGCCATACAAGCGAGTTTGAATGATCTGGACAGAATTGCGGAGGAGGTGATTCTGCCCGAGGATGTGGAGCTGGGAGTGGTGGTGGAGGGTAGGCCTCCCATATGCTACTTATGTGGGGAGAAGGGTCATATGGGGGCGAGGTGCCCTCAGAGAGAAAAAGAAGAACAACAGATGGAACAGCCTGAGGAGCGGAAGAGGGTGGACAGGGTGGTGCATGACGGTGTGAAGGAGGCGGCGGGAACAGGGGTACGTTCACAATAGTCAGAAAGCGAGGGGAGGTGAAGGAGTGGGCTCTCCGCCGGAGAGGCGGAGAGGGAGGTGGAGGTGGATGGGGGGGGGGGGGTTGAGGAGGTTGAGAAGGAGATCGAAAGGGAGGAAGGTGAGGAGGTGATTGATAGGGAGGTCGAGAAGGAGCTTGAGGAGGAGTTCGAGGAGGACTTTGGGAAGGAGGAGACAGTGGCGGGGACGCTGGCTATACCAGTGGAGGAGAAAGATTTAGGTGGACAACAGCATGAGGGTGAAAAAGCGATAATAACCAGGATGGAGGAGGGTGGGGACGGGAAATTGGTGCCAAGGGTGGAGTAGGGAAGGGGAAAACGGGTGGGAGAGGCGAAGAAGCACGGGTGAAGTTTCGTCACATGCGCTGGGAGCGCGGAAACAGAGAAAGATAATGAAGTTCGAATCCATTGTGGGGGCGGAGTTGCCTACGGATATTTGCTCGGAGGGTGTGAGGGCTGTTGTAGTCGGTAAGGATAGATATAACAGGCTGGGGGAGGTGTGTGGAGGGGGCGTTGGTCCGCCGGGAGTTGTGGTGGTAAAAAAAAAATAACACAGCCATATGATTTTAAGAACCCCCCCCTTTAAAAACAGGAATCATCTGAAGCAGTTCACAACCACCAACATCATCAGCAGCATCATTGTCTTTGCTTCCACTTCAACCACATACACCGCCATCAACGTTATCATGACGGTTACCTTGACAGTCACTTTCACCACCACAACCAGTATAACCACTGCAATACCACCATCATACAACTAACACTATCATCAACACCACTATTACCACATCTTCACTTTCTTCGTAAAGTATGTGTATGTAACGGAGTGTTTTACCAAGAATTATATCAACTGCTTCATAAATAATTTATTACCAAATCGGAGCTTTGTGTGCTTTGAGGGGGACAATGATAACATAGAGAGAGAGAGAGAAGGAAAAGCATGAAATTTATGCAAGAAATGCAACTTAAAGGTGTCGCATGACAAATAAGAATCAAAGTTAATAGGGAAAATATGAAAGATGATGATGATACGAAAGACCAATCAAGAATTAGTGAAATGGCTAGAAAAGAAAAGATTACTGAATAGAACAGGCATGAATACCGAGAACAGATGCGGAACAGATTTCAGGCTTGGAGGGAAATGACGAGGTCAGATAGTAATATTTATAAATGGCGCGTAATCATACCTGTGTAAGAATAGAAGCAAGTAAATCACGAGATAAGGATGTTATACTAAAGCATTGGAGCGATGTATATAACATCCTTGTAGTGGTGGTCAACGATATCACAGTGAAGCCGTAAACTGCTGCTAAAACGGCAGAGATAAGTTACTAGATTTGGCAAACTAGCCTGTCTAAATGTAGAAGAGATTTCAGGATTGGAGAAGAAATGTGAATGAAGACGATAAACAAGGATATTTAGAACATGAGCATAAATAAAGCAAGAGTACAAAAAATAGTAGTAAATAATCATTTATTATTTTCCTTTCTACTCTAGGCACAAGGCGCAAAATTTTTGGGGAGGGAGCCAGTCGATTACATCGACCCCAGTACGCAACTGGTACTTAATTTATCGACTCCGAATGGATGAAAGGCAAAGTCGACCTCGGCGGAATTTGAACTCAGAACATAAAAACAGGCGAAATACCGCTAAGCATTTCTGCCGGCGTGCTAACGCTTCTGCCAGCTCGCTGCCTTATGCGATGCCATTTATTATTGGAGGAATGAATGAATAAATATAACGCCTTTATTGTGGTGCTCTGCGATACGGCAGTATAGTCTTAAACTGCAACTAGAACAGCAAAGTTAACCCAACGGATTTAGTAAACCAGCCCGTCTAAGCTCAATGCTGTACTTTTCAAATAAGCAGCAATAAATAAATCAAAGCGTCACGAATATGACACGATATTATTTTCGGTTGGGGTGAAATGCTTATGGCCGACACTTTACTACAAATACGTGTTGAAGAACTTCCACGATTGAGAAAGTTTTTTTTTATGTCTGTTATCTATTTATTTATTTTTTTGTAATATTCATTTTGTAATATTTATTTATTGTAATAATCATATAAGGCGCAGGCGTGGCTGTGTGATAAGAAGCTTGCTTCCCAACTGCATGGTTCTGAGTTCAGTTCCACCGCGTGATACATTGGGCAAGTGTCTTCTAGGATTTGGTTGGTAGATACTGAAAGAAGTCCATCGTATATATATAGGATCTCTTCAGTTTGGCTCACAGATTTTCTTGACTCGGAAGTTATTGCTCTTTGATTACTATCGCAAGCAACAGTAGGTTTTCTTTCAACACGAAATAACTTCTAAAATACGAAATTTGTCAAAAATGCTGAGAGTAAACCGTGTTCAGCGTGATAAATTACACCATTATACGAAGTTTCAAACTGTTTAGTTAGAAAAAAATTAAAAATCTGTGAAGCGAACTGAAGAGATCCTATATATATATATATGTGTGTGTGTGCGCGCGCGCGTATCTTTCTGTCTGCATTTGTCTTTCCTCTCACTGCTTGACAACGGTATTGGTGTGTTTATATCCCCGTAACTTAGCGATTTGGCAAAAGACAGCGATTAGAATAAGTACCAAGCTTAAAAAAGAGAAGTACTGGGATTGATTCCCTCGATTAAAATTTCCTCAAGGCGGTGCCCCAGCATGGCGGCAGACTGATAACTGAAACGGGTAAAAGACAAATGATAAAAGATATATGTATTATGTAAATAGTCAATTGTGTTTTCATTCAAGAGAAAGAAATTAATGTTTGTCGCTTTTGAAATGTTTCTGTTATGACGTAATAAACGCTCAAATTTTTGTAACCCACCCAACTTGTTTGTTTATTTTTCAATGCGTGATCAAATACCAATAGAATTACAATGGGACGTTATGAATATTAAATCGTTGGCATCTTTTGATTCACTGAAAAGCTCTCCTGACAAGATATCATGACCAGAAATTCGAGTATGAGAACTTAGTGTAAGTCATGATAATGAGGCTTGAGTTCAAGTGAAAAGTAGAAGTCTATGCAGACTGAGATAGAACAGGAAAAGCAATAAGAATTAGAAATGGAGAGAGGAATGAAGAAGAACGAGAAGTGTTCCATAAGTAAGAAGGGAACGAAACGTATGCAAAAGGATCTTTAAGATCCGAAATGCAACTAAAAAACGTCGTAATACGGGTGAGGAAGATGCCGCTAAAAGAGGGAGAATGATTGTTTATCAAGAAATAAAACTACATATGAGCAATGATGACAGAAAAGAATATTTAACACAATCAAGAATGTGAGAACAGGCGCGAAGAGGAAACAGTAGCGAAGAGAATAAGAAAGAATACCGAGAATAAGACTTAGAGGATAATGTGAATGAAAATGATAGACAAGGATATTTAGAACTGGCGTGTAACCACCAAGAGCACGAAGAACAACAGCAAATAATCACGAGGTGCCATTTAGTATCGCAGTCCTTGTTGTGGTGGTCTGTAGTTCGGCGCTAAACATCTAAACGGACAAGTTAATGTAGCAGATTTCACAAACAAGCCAACCTAAAACTCAATGCAGTACTTTACAGTAAGGAGTAAGATAGGAATGTGATGTTAGAATTTTATTATGAACCGAAAAATGTTTATGGCTGACACTTTACAACTTATGCGTGTCGAAAGAATTTCCACGCATACTGCTAGATTTGTTATATATATGTTATCAATCAGTTTCATTTCTGTATTTCTTGTCAATAGAGAAAGAGCCGGACTCTAACATAGATTCAAGGCTCCTTCATTGAAACTTTTATCAACATCATCTAGGTATTTGTGCATGTGTGTGTGTGTGTGTGTGTGCAGTATTTGGTGTTAGTGTATGCGCAGATTTGTATGTTTGTTTTATGGATGTGTTTTTATGTATATATTTTCATGTGTAGATGCATGCATATGTATATATATATATATGTATGTATGTATGTATGTATGTATATATGTATGTATGTATGTGTGTGTGTGTGTGTGTATGTATGTATGTATGTATACACACACACATGCAGCATGGAAAAGCGAATGTTAAATGACGACGACAATGATGATGATACATATGCTTACATACATATATATATACGTACATATATACGCATAAACATACATATACATACGTGTACTTATATACATATGTATATGTAAATATTCAAAGGCATTTTATGGAAAGAGAAATTTGTTGAAGCTTGTCGCTTATGAAATGTTTCTATTATATGTAATAGATGATTACATTTTCGTAATGGTGAAGATCTATTCCTGCGAAAAGAAATGTAAAAGATCATGTACGAACATATATGCAGAAATACACAGACACATACAGACACAACATACAAACACATACGATCACACACAAGCATACGCGCACACATAATACACAAACATTCACGCAACAGTTGTACAGAAATAGAGTCACATACATAAGTGCAAATGCAACTATAGAGACTTACATGTATATATACACAGTTTAAAATGTTTTGCATTGCTAAGTAACATATAAACAAAAATGAATTCTAGCAAAAGGGAAATGAAAAATAGAAATAATAACAGTACAAATAAATAAATAAATAAATAACTCACATGACACGAACATTTTTCAGTATTCGAAATTTTAGATTTCAAATTTCTAACGAAGTTTTTCCAACAACCGATACATTAATTAACTCTTCCTAACTTGCTTTGTAAAATACGTGTAACGTAACATCTTGAATACGGAATTTTACCAACTAAACAACCCTTTCTACTATAGGCACAAGGCTTGAAATTTTGGGGGAGGGGGCCAGTCTATTAGATCGACTCCAGTACGCAACTGGTACTTAATTCATTGACCCCGAAAGGATGAAAGACAAAGTCAACCTCGGCGGAATTTGAACTCAGAACGTAACGGCAGACGAAATACCAATTTATTTATTGCCCACGGGGGGGCTAAACATAGAATGGTACAAAACAACTGATCGGGATCAGTAATGCGCATGGTTTACATAAAATATGACTTTAAAAATTATATAAAATATAAAAAATCGAATGATATTAACAACACGTTAGACAACACAAATGAAGCGATGATCAGGCCACGCTCCGACCCCACAAGCCCCGATCTATCGCTGGTACTTTTTGTTTCGCGTCTATTCACACGGTTCCTTGTACGCACAACACTCGTGCAACATGCTTCCATCTCTTTTGGAACGTATACTCCGTCAGACATCTCTCCAGCCACCGCTAAGCATTTCGTCCGGTGTACTAACGGTTCTGCCAGCTCGCCGCCTTCTTACCAACTAAATAACATCAATCGCTTCGTATGTATTTTATTATCGACCCAGAGTTAGGTCTGATGGGGGATAATGATCGTATTGCAGCAAACATTGAATCGAAAGAGGCAGAGATGATACAAGGAAATAGTGCTCAACTGGTACTTATTTTAGGAATGAGACGACGAGAAGCTCTAATTGAAGAGGAGAGGAAGAAAATATATGTAAGAAATGCTATTAGAATATGTTGTTTGACGAATGAGGAAGCTGAAGCTAATATGAAAAAGAATGTGTTTTGCCAACCAAGAAAGGATGCAGAATAAGAACAGAGAAGTTAGGAAAGCACAAACAAGAATAAGAGAACAGGTTAAAAGCTAAAACATTAAAGAAGAAAATAGACTAGATTACCAAGAACAGGTATGGGGCAGACTTCGGTCTTCTAGACGAAAATCTGAAGAGGATACACAAGGATATTAAGTAATGGCGCATTATCACGCAAGAGTACGAAAAATAACAAGAAATAATTACGAGATACCGTTTAGTATTGCAGCAACGAAAATAACACATCCTTATCGTGATGCTCTGCGGGTCGACAGAGAAGCTTTAAAGTGTTGCCAAAACGGCAAATTTAATCTCCTAGATTTGGTAAGCTCGTCTGTCTAGCCTTAAGGCTTACACTTTATCTCAAATACGGGCGGTTGAATTTCAACGATTATGACTTCTACTTGGAGAGAAAGATGTCGAGTTTGTTGTTTTTGGAATTATGACGAAATAAACGGTCACATTTTTATAATTCAAACTTGTTCACCTTTCATATCTTCAATGTTTAATCAATATTTAATCAATGTTTAATGTTTAATCAATGTTTAATGTTTAATCAATGTTTAATCACCAATAAAATTGCATGGATTGTTATATACATTAAACCTCTGGCAACAACTTTATATTTTTCACTAATATGGTAGATCGACATCGAAGTGAGTCTACATGCACTCACATCATACAAACGCACACACAGACACATGCATACATACATATAGATACACACACATGAATAAATACATAAGTGAACGCTCACCACAGCAAAAATACAACTGTACACACTTTTATGAATACATACACATACTTTGAAATGTTTTGCAATGCTTAGTTACATATAAACAAGAAGTAACGGTTGTGAAAAAAGGGGGGAAAAAGCAAGATAAAAGAATTTTTCCAACTTTCTATATATTAGCAACTCTTCCTAAATGTTTACGGAAAAATTAACGATTATAACCTGGATACCAGCCATATAATATTGGTCGTAAATTTTGGCATAATACGTGAAATTTCGGGAAAGGGGATAAGTCGATCAGAGTGACGCCAATGCTCAACTTATCCTTATTTTATCGACCCCGAAAGATTGAAAGACAAAGTCAACCTTAGCGGTATTTGAACTCAGAATGCAATGACGGACGAATGCTGCTAAACATTTTGCCCGGCGTGTTAACGGTTCTGGCAGCTCGCCGCCCTCAATACTAGCCATATAATATTAAGTACTTGTTCAATGTTTTATTACCGAAACAGAGTTTGGTGTGTTATGGGTAACAAGAATACTGCAAGAGAGCAAGAGAACTGAATGAAGCTGTGAAGACACAAAGAAAGATTGCGGAGAGGACAAAAATATAGGAATTAGGAATACAGCGATGAATCAAGAACTATGAGAAATATCAACTATGGAAGAAAGAACGAACTTCATGCTAGAAATGCAGTTAAAATGTGTCATATGATGAATGAGGAGGCTGAGGCCAATTAGGGAAAGAGTGAGAAATGCTAACCAAGAAAGAAAGCCAAATACGAACGATGAGGATAGGCAAGAATATTTAGCACAAGTAAGAATAAGAGAACAAGCTAGAAGAGAAAACATTACCGAAGAGAATAGACAAGAATGCTGAGAGCAAACGTTGAACACATTTCAGGCTTAGAGAGGAAATATGAATGAAGAGGAGAGACAAGGATGTTTAGAAAAGGCGCGTTATCATGCAACAGTACGAAAAATAGCAGCAAATAATCACGAGATGCCATTTAGTATTGGAGCAATGAATGCAACTTATCCTTATCGCGGTGCTCTGCAATAACACGGTGAAACTCTTAAACTACTGCCAAAACCACAAAGATAAGTTGCCAGATATGGCAAAGTAGTCTGTGTAAACTCAATTCAATACTTTTATATAAACAGCAAGAGATGGCTGAAAGCGTCATGAATGAAATGAAAGGATATCATTATCGAATGGAAAAATGTTTATGGCTGACGCTTTATCATATATGTGGGCCGTAGAATTTCCAGAAGTGAGCAAGTGTTTTCTTTAAATTTGAATGCTCATATATAATAGTTCGTCAAGCATGAAACTTGTAGAAAAGAAAAAAAAGTTTGCTAGTGTCTTATAAATACAAGGAATAGTTTTATTCACCAAAGTATGCACCCGTATTGTCAATACCCGTTTGCCATTTCAGCGGTAGCTTGTCCAACCCGGAACTATAAAAACCTGGCAGTCTAGAGTCAATAAAACCTTGGAAGGCCTGTTTTACAGCATTGTCGTAATTAAATTGTTTTCCTATCAAAAAGTTATCCAAATTCTGGAAGAAGTGGTAGTCAGTGGGGGCAAGATCAGGTGAGTATGGTGGACGATGGAGAACTTCCAACTCCAACTCCTGTAGTTTCGCCAATGTTATTTTTGCAATGTGTGGTCTGGCGTTGTCTTGCAACAAAATAGGAGTGGATCTGTTGACTAATCTAGGCTGTTATTTTGTAAGTCTCTGCATCATTTTATCCAGTTGGCTGCAGTATACTTTGGCCGAGATTGATGAGCCAGGTTTAATGAAATCATAATGGATGACATCTGCACCAGATCATCAAACACACACCATCAGCTTCTTTTGATGAATTTTGCTTTTAGGACTGTGTTTTGGTGGATTGTCTTTGTCTAACCATTGTGCTGAGCGTTTTGGATCCATTTCTCATCACATGTTACAATTCGATTAAAAAATGATTCATTTTTGTGACGAGAAAGTAGCATAATGCAGGATTCCAAACATTGCTGTTTCTGATTTTCATTGAGTTCATGTGGAACCCACCTATTCAACTTTTTCACTTTACCAATTTGAACTAGTTGAGTCAATATTGTTTGCTTGCTAACATCAAACAACAATGATAATTCACGGGCACTTTGAGAGAAGGATCTGACTCGATGGTGACTTTCAGTTATCCACCTTTGTTTTTGGTTAACCGCGTTGCTCATTTGTGAGGTCAAAGTTACAAGAACGAAATTTTGCAACCCAATTTGATACTGTCTGCTGTGTAATAACATTAGAATGAAATACTCCATTAATATTCTGAGCTGTCTGTGATGCTGTATTTCTAAGAAAGAACTCATATTTCAAAACTGTACGAATTCCAGACTTATCCATCTCTAAGCAAAAATAGCAAAGAACGATTTATAAATACTTTATAAAGCACAAAATGATTTAGAATAAAGAAATAGATGTGTCAGCTTTCTAACAAAAAAAAAAGATTGTCAAAAAATAATAATGGCGCAAAATGAGCAGCTGTCAAAGTTTACCATATACCTTACTACAAATTTCATACTTGACAACCTAATAGCATAAATAGTCAAATGTTCTTTCACTGACAGAAATTTGATCCAGGGAATTTATGATGACGATTAAAATATATTCTTGTTTGAAATAAACTAGAACCTAGCCTGTTCAGATGGGAAAATATTGCCAGGACTTCATGCGATCAACATCAAAAATTTAATAGAGGTGGAGGGCGTGGCTGTGTGCCAAGAAGCTTGCTTCCCAACCACGTGGTTCCGGATCCAGTTCCACTGCGTGGCACTTTGGGTAAGCGTCTTCTACTATAGCCTCCGGTTCCAACCAAAGCCTTATGAGAGGATTTTGTAGGCGGAAACTTAATGAAGCACGTCCTATATGTGTGTATGTATGTGTGAATGTCTTTGTACCTGTGTTTGTCCCCCCAACACCGCTTGACAACCGATGTTGTGATGCTTACGTCCCAGTAACTTAGCGGTTCGGTAAAAGAGTCCGATTGAGTAAGTACTAGGCTTAAAAATAGAATAAGTACTGAGATCGATTCATTCGACTAAAAGTTCACCAATGGGGCACCCAAGCATGGCCGCAGTCTAATGACTGTAGCAAGCAAAAGTTAAGGGAAATGACTTGTAGTGAAACCTCTCTCTCGGGTATTTATTTACAGATGCGAACGTAGCGGCTAACATCTAGCTTTCGGCCCGCCTTGGACCCTGCTGTGTCCATCACCCTGATTGGCTCTTATTTGCACTGCATTTGTCTTCAGTTCTGTTTCGCGCCAGGGTGAACATCAACCAATCGTGGCCTTCTGATAAGGTCACGTCAGAGAGTGTTTTTCTGCTGTTTCTGGAGCCCCTTTTTCTCCATAAATAGCCCTGCTTTATCCACGCCAGTTTGTCTTCGATTTCAGACCTCTCACAGGTCTGGTCGTTGACCATCTCACAGAACACAGCTCCAGTCAGTTTCTAGCGACGACGTCAACACCACCGTTCTACTGTCTACTACAGTCTCGTCGCCAGCGTACACACTGCCCACAACAACCGCGGTTCCATCTCAACACTGTTTGTGTGGATTGTTTCCACCTCGAAAGAACAGCCAGAACAACCTGCGAGGATCTTCTGTACCAAGTAACCAGTCGCAGCATCGAAGCCTCAACTTCACTCACGACATGTGACACTTCAGCTCTGCTATTCAGCCACAACCTCTTATATACAGACATTCTACCTACTGTGTAACTCTTTTATGAGCTGGTACTTTCTTATCTTTGTTCAAGACGCTTATCGTCTATGTTACAGACTCTTATTCCATGCTCTGTATTTCTCATTCACACACACACACATATTATGTATACACATTCTTGTACACGACGGTCCGTCATACATATTGTGTTATTTATATTGCCGCATGCACGCACACACAGTTTACTTCACTAATAAACTTACTCTTTATGTATATATATATATATATATATATATATATATATATATATATATATATAAAGCGGTCGTGTGTCTCTCTTTCCTTGCTGGCATTTCCTTACAACTCACATGTGAGCCCTCTTATGTAAAATTATATGTTTTGTGTCGACCGTGCGACGCGTTAAAAGGAGCCTGTTTCCATTCGTCGCCATTTTCCTTTGGTTCGCACAGTCGTTCTCTACAAACTCGATGAGTTAGGAAGTAACCGTTGGTTGCTCTGTCATGCGCACTTACACACGCACACACACAAATGTACAATCACGCACATAAATACTCTCACATTTATGAGTGAACATTCACGACAACAAACACATGTACGCACACATGAATACTTACATTAAAACGTTTAGCAAATGCTTAGCAATATAAAAACAAAATTAACTTATGGAAAAGACAATTCAATATGACATGTTTTATTGTACTAGTGCATGACTCGTTGTTTTATACCCGGAATAAATGATGCTTTGTTTCATTGAAATATGGGCATACAATCAACAAAGAACTTAGTGAAAGAATGTAAACCAATATTGAAATAAAGGAAACATTTAATAAATCAAAATACATATTAACTCTTAGTTATTTAATAATAGACATTTTGACAAGCAAACAATGTTTGTATTTGTAATACTGTGAGTGAATTTTTAAGACGGTGAGTTGGCAGAATAGTTAACACTCTGGGCACAATACTTAATCGCGTTTCGTCTGTCTTAACGTTCTGAGTTCAAATTCCGCAGTGGTTGTCTTTTCCTTTCGGGCTCAACATTTTTAGTAAATTTAACATTTTTCATTTCAGTTCCTCAGATTCTGTTGGTATAGTAAATTGACTTCGACCAGCAAAAATCTTTGCGTCTGATGGATTCCCTACTCTAGTGTGGGTAACATATAATTGATCGTGTGTGGACACGTTACTAGTATTGAAAAGTTACTAGTTAGACATTTCACACAGAAAAATAATGTCCTTTCGCGAGTTTTTCTAAGAGAGATTTAAAGATCGGAGGTTCATTATTTTCTTTCTTTCTTTCTTTCTTTCTTTCTTATACACACACGTGTGCGCGCACGCACACACACGCACACACACACACACAAACACACAGAAGTTTTACGTAAAAAGAAAGATGTTGAGGGTTGTCGTTTTTGAAATGTCTCTATTATGACGTAATAATTGTCACATTTTTGTTACTGAAATTTCTTAGTTCATCTTTCATAACTTGAAAGTTTGATCAATCACCAACATAAGAATTACACGAACTGTTATGTATATTAAATATCAGGCAACATTTGAGATATTTCATCGACCAGTATGGTAAATGGACATCGCAGGGAGTCTACAATCACTAAATAAGATACAAGCATTCTATATCCCGGAAATCAAAAATTATCCAAATTGTGTGACAACCGGACCAGGACATTTTCTTTAGGTATACATATGCACAGGAACGTACATCCCCGCCATACACACACCCCTTCCCCATAACAGAAACGCACACTCTTGTATATAAATACACTTACAAACACTGGCGAACGCTAACCACAGCAAACGAACTATTTAATCCACACATTCCATAATCTCGAAATACCACGAAATCATAACTAAATTTTGTGAAATATCCAGTCAGGATATTTTTCTGGTGTATACCTAGGTAAAAGAACATACATAAATAAATACACACAAACAGACGCATACACAATATTGAAACAACGGAATATACCACATGCACAAACACGTATACATAAATACACTCACATAGGGAATGCTTACAACATCAAACACAGCTACACAAACTTACATGACTATATACATACCCATACTTTAAAAATGTATTGTAACATTTAGTAACATGTAAACAAGAACTAACTCTGGTAAAAGAGAAATGAATATCAGAAAAATAAGCCCATATGATATTTACTATTTTCCATATTAGTAATTTTGTATTCAAAATATATGAAACGACCCAGTTTGCGATGAAAGCTCGGCTAACTTCTTGCGTTTCTGTGCTGCGAAGACTAGGCCAACGGGTGTAGCGATCCACCAAGGTCAGTAGATACGAGAAACACTGTGAACGTGGTAGGAGACCGACAAGGTCGATGTTGACTTGGCTGAATCGGGCCTGAGGTGGTTCATAGTTGCTGAGGGGTACTTTGGTGTGTTGATGGACCTTGGCTTGTTGACAGGGGATGCAGGACCTGGTCCACGCCCCGATTTTCTTGGCCATACTGCATCAGATAAATTTGCTTAAAAGCAGCCGCCGTGTGGCTTTAGTACCTGGATGGGAAAGTCCGTGAATGATGTCGAAAACTTTCTTGCGCCAGGCTGATGGGACGATCGGTCGTGGCTTGCCAGTGGATACATCACACGGTAGGGTTGTGTCGTAAGACCCACAGTGTGCACCCTGCAAAGAAAGTGATGTGATGGCAGTGCGGTAGGCCCCGATCTCGTCATCTGTCTGTTGAGTTGCAGCCATAGCTTCGTAATCCAAGCCTTCCGTTATTGGTACTAGGTAGGTGTGAGAGCGGGTAGGAGCACGAGAGAGTGCGTCGGCACTGTGGATGTCTGTGATGTACTCAGAAATTGCCGATAGCTGTTGTTGTTGGCGTGCAGACCAAGGCTCCGAGAGCTTGCTCATAGCAAAGGTGGGTGGTTTGTGATCCGTGAATACTGTAAACGTGCGGCCTTCAGGGAAATACCGAAAGTGGCGGACACCTAGATGGACAGCCAGTAGTTCCCTGTCGAAAGCACTGTTCAAGGGGTCGTAGTTGTCGACCGAAGAAGGCGAACTCGGTCAGGGAGTTGGTTGGAAAAAAAATCAGCTGACTAGATATCATTACATGAAATTCGGGTATGAGACCTTCTTGTAGTCATGAAGATAATATATGAAACCTTTGTATGGTAATGAAGAATGGTGGAGTCGTAGGGAGGAGTTGTGAGGTATGTTTTGACTGGTGTTCACAAGTGATGATTATGATTTTTGTTCTGGTTATTAAGATATTTCTATGACCAAATTGACTGGAGTCTAGGCTTCACAAACAAAAATATTGCGTTATAACATCATGCAGTTAGCATCTTTCTAACAGTCTTCCTACGCTCATAAAAATGGTGTAGCGTTAAGGGGAGTAACTCTAACAGTAAAAAAAAAAGCTGGTCGTCATGGTAGCAGACATGTATAGGAAAGTTGGTTATACATCATTAGATGTATACCTGACTTTCCTATATAAAGTTAATGAATATAACGGAACGCTGAACTCCAGACTATCAACTTAAACAACACTTTATTTAGGTGGTGAAATATATACATCTTTAGTTCTTGTTGTTACAGCTTCTGTTGTGTGTGAGCATAGTTGTTGGGACGTGGGTATGTAGTTGCAAGCGAGCTGTCGAGTGTAAGTCCGAAAGATGTAAAGAGACAGCTTATCACGTCCATACTCATGGTCGGCCGACCGTAAAAGAGGAAGATTAAAGCGGGAACGCTTGGCTGTTTAATTCCACGCATGCGTGAGACCACGCATGCGCACGGCGTTACTACAGGGCTCCCTTGCCAGTGCGAGAAACGCACGATAAATGAAATCTGTTAGAACACCTGAGGCAGGATGGCCACTGAAAAACCACCCACAAGATGTAGCACAAAACACACACAAAGAAAAATTAAAGAAATGAAATGTACACTCGTGTGATACATGCATGCAATGTACAAATGAGATGAATGAAAGAAAAACATGCAATATGGGCAGTAAATGCCACCTAGTAAAAAAAACAACAAATGAGACAATGAGAAAACAAATCGTGATGACAACTGTCCAGGAAACTGGAATCACGGAATGTGAAAGTCTGAGTGTTTGTTTTTACTGAAAGGAAAGAAAATGTATGAGTGCACAAGTGTGTGTGTGAGAAAAAAAACACAGAATGTAGTAAAAGTGTCTGTAGAGAAAAAATCCAGTTCGTACAAGAGTCCCACAAGGAGATAGAGTGTCCGTACTCAGGAAGTCGTGGTCGGTGAGCAGAGCTATAGATGAGCATCAGATGCTAGTTGTGACCGTTTACCTGGTACGGAATATTCTATGAAAGTTACACAAGGAAAATTTGGTCTGTTGATCGTGAGTGGAAAACATCCACTCTAACAGAGTCGACAAAACCGAGTGTGTTGATATGGTGTGTCCCTGGTGGTGGGGTTGTTGGTGCACGAAATGTGGTAGACAGTACATTGATGAAGACGTCGGCACAGGAACTGCTATAGTTGTGTTCTGTATGTGTGGTGGTAATGATGTTGACAGTGGTAATGATCTGTTGAAACTTGGCGACGTCGGGGGGAATGCTTGTAGTTGGTAGTAGTAATTGTTGTCGTCACGGTGATAATCTTGGTTGAACGAAGCTGGTGGTGAAAAGGCTGTTCGTTGATGAGTGTTTGAAGAAGTACGCTTTTACAGACAGTCGACAGACAAATCTCTGTACGGCCATTAGCGAAAACCCCCAAGAAAATTTTTTTTAACTCAAGATGAAAAAACGACCGTGCGAATTCAAAAAGGAGAAATGGTGACGAATGGAAAAACAGAGGACTCCTTTAATTTAAACGTGTCACACGGTCGAACACCAAAATATATATCAAATATGATATACAAGTAATTACGTTATACTACGAACATTAGTGAATTCGTAAATACCAGTAATGAGACGATAGAAAAGACAACCGTATGAAATGAATAACAAGAGTTAATGTGTGGCATAAAAAAATGTATGTGTATGTGAGAGTGTGAAATGCGACATATAAGAACATAATAAAAAAACAGGCCGTCTATATATATGTGAGATATCACAGCAGAAAGAAAGTCAGTACACGAGAGTTTTATACCAAGTTCTTTGAGTACACAATTGGAAAGTCGCAGGCTGTAATTCTTGGCTGTTTTTCATGAGTGGAAAAATCCACTCTAACAGAGGCGAGAATAAAAACCACGCTTGTTGAGTCGTGTTGACTATGGTTGGAGATGTTGGTAATACGTAGTTCAGTCTCCATGGCCGTATTTGTTCTTTAGTCGGGGTTCACCAGTTATAAGTTGGTAGTCCAGAATTCATGCTGCGTTTTTTCTTCGTCGGGGGTCACCACTTTAGTAGAATGGACGTTGTTCTGTAGTTGTGAGCGAGCTGTCGAGTGTAAGTCCGAAAGATGTAGAGAGACAGCTTATCACGTCCATGCTCATGGTCGGCCGACCGTAAAAGAGGAAGATTAAAGCGGGAACGCTTGGCTGTTTAATTCCACGCATGCGTGAGACCACTTATGCGCACGGCGTTACTACACATGCAACCACTATCACATAAATAGATTCACATACATACGTGAATGCTCACCGTAGCAAATATATACAACTACACATACTTAAATACACACATAGACAATAAAACGTTTGTCAATGCTTAGCATCAGATAAAAAAGAACTAACTTTTGCAAAAGACAGCAGAATAATAAAATAAAACTATATAACATTTTTACTCATATCCTAAACTTCGTAAAATATGTGTTAAGGCTTTGTTTCGATTCGAAGTTTTTCCAACTATTGATAATATGCCAACATTAATAACCGTATTCCTCATTTTCTTCGCAAAATGTTGGTTACTTTGTAAAATGTATGTAACGGTATATTTTGGATACGGGTTTTTCCCACCTATATAAGATTAAATGCTTCTTTAATTATTTCTATGTGACTGTCTTTTCCCAGTTGCATAAGCTAGATAATACATTGTAATAAACTGTAATATGGTTTTAAAAAATGACATGAGTATTTTGTCCTGGGGATCGTACATTTGGCAATTAAATTTATAGTGAAAAGATTCAATTTATAGGAGCCCCCTCTCTCAGAAACTTAGGATCTCAAATATCCTGGCTCATGACTGGAAATCACTGGCTTCAGCTACGAGCTGTAGCTATTTTATTTTATTTGTCTCGCTTTGTTTCATTTATCCACAAGGGAAACATATATTTTATTTAATCTCAAGCGCTTTTCATCTCTAAGAAATTTCAGACCTTCCGCATACATGAATTTCCAAGCATTTGGAGATTATTGTGAGGCAACATCGATAGAGCAAGTAATGATCTAGCGTCCTCATTTGACCTTTGGAAATCTCAGTTAGGTATCTTTTGGAAAAGTCGGGATCTCTGTTATCTATATATATCAGATATTTGGATGAGTGACCTTGGTGTGATAATGAATATGAGGTGCGGGAGCTTTGTGTGACGATGAAAGATCGTAAGCTTTGGGGAGGAGTTGTAAGGTCTGTCTCGGCTGGGGTCGGCAAATGATGATGACAATTTTCGGTCGAATAACTAAAACATTTTGTATATCTGAAATAACTCGAATCTTATCCTTCCAGACGGAGAAGTATTCCGTTATGACATCATGTAATTAGCGTTCTATTCAATATTGATATATCATTTAAATAGACAAATATAGTTTGCTCAAAGAGAAAGATGCGGAAGGTTTTCTGCTTTTAAATGTTTCTTTTATGACATAATAATACATTTTCTAAAGTCCGACTTTGTTAATATTTCATATTTTCCACGGTTTGCAAGATACCAACACTGGAATTACATAGACTATGTCTTGTGCATTATATCCATGTTCACCAAAGTAACTTTGGTCATGCGATAGACATATACACACCCAAAGAAAAACACGCAGTAACATACATACACTCTTTTTCTCACATCACATACTTTTGTAGACATGTAAATAGCTTCGTATATATTACTATCGATTCAGGGTACGAGTTACAAGACCTGAACAGTAATGGTCTGTCTCAGTTGGTGGGTGGGGGGATGTCACCAAATGATGATGAATTACGTTCTAATAACCAGAATATTCTTTTGTCTAAACATTCTTGAATCTAGGTATTTAAGACAGGGAAATATTTCATTATGACGTCATGTTCTGTTTATTATTAATACATTATGTAAATACACAAATAAGTTTGCTCAAAGAGAAAAATGTTGCGTTTCAATTTTGAAATGTTTCAAATACTGAGATATTTCACTGACCAGTTTGGTAGATAGACAACTAAGTTATTTTTCAATTACAAAGTTAACTTTGGAAACTCTATAATCACGAAACACATCGTAATCTGAACTAAATTCTGTGAGTTGTGGTTAAGAATTTTCTCGTCGTGTGTACATTCGTAACATATTCTAAGGCATACACACATACGCTCTCTCTCTCTCTCTCTCCCACCTTTGTGCGTTTGCGCGTGTGTGTATACGTGAGTGCTTGCAAGTATACATACATAGATGCGTCAGTATTCACCCCCCCCCCCCACATCGTTGATACCCATTATGCAACAGTTCTCTTTGTGTCTTTCCCCATAAATTTCTGATTGACCTGAATTAATATTCAAGATATTCAGAAGAATTCCCAGTTACATGACAATATTTAGGTTAGAGCCAGAGAAGTATTGATTATGTAAAGGCATATCTTTATGGTTGTTTATTACATTAAGCCGATTTGCTATTGTATGTCCATTTTATCCATTATCTTAGATTTGCATTTTATCTATAGTAAGTCGCATTAATATTCCATCAATTCTTGAACCTTTAGGCTTGATAGAAGAAACTAAAGGCTAGCTAACAGACATAGTAACTTTTATTTTTCATATGGCAATACGAAAAAAAGTCTGTTATGGGATATATTGATAGTGGACATTCAGCGCGTCTGATATTGCATAATTCTCGATTGAAATCTGTTCAGTCTCGTGTGGAGCAGAATTGGCACTGAGTCACATAGACTTAGAATTGATTTTTTATTTATAAGACTTAGAATTAGCATATCACATTGGAGATACCTGGTGTACATGCTCCTTTAAGACCTACTCACAAACAGTAAAGTTATGGAACAGTGGCTTTTAACCATTTTTTTTTGTTTGTGGACTCCTTTGATTCCTATTTTATTCTCCTGGAGTTCCAAAGCCATTCGATGTTTTGAAAAGTCTTGTTATATTTTTATAATTAAATACTATTAGGAATTGTACCAAAAAAAAAAATGTCAAAATATCTTGTGTGTTGTAGAAGTACAACCAATTTATTGCACAAATTTAAACATCTGAATCTTATATGAACCCAAGTTGAAAACCACTGATAAAGAATAACTAGATGATGTTGTTAAACTGGGTAGCCTGTTAGACCAAATAGATACTGGTTAACTTTATATTAACCTTCACCTCACTGCAAACAAGGTTTTGGTTTTCTTTCTTTGTATCCTTAACATAAAAGGGTATCCAAATGTTAAAAGAAATACTTCAATGAAGAGAACCACCTTAACTTTTCAAGCACTGAAAAGATAAAAGAATACGCACTGTCGCCGCCCCCACCACCATCACAATTATCATCACCATCATTATTGTCGGCACTTTTATCATTTGCATTATTGTTACTTTCGTCACTGTTTTAATATCCTTTCTCCATGTTAACCCAGTTTAAAATTGTTTCTGCAATCCTTAGTCATCTATATTCTGCCACCTCTCGCATACACCACACATCAAGTCATCTACAATTCATAGTACCTCCGTAATCTCACGAGATCTACTTTAAATTGTACCAACATTGATAATTGTGGCAATGAGCTTCTAGTGTTGGATGAGTTGGTGTTTGAGATCTGTTCTCTGCCCCTGAAAGGAAGTGTATGATCCCTTTTATGGTGGTTGAAGTGTTTGTGTGTTCTTGTACATGCCCATATATTTCTACCTAACTACCTTACTACCGTGAACAACCCTGCCAACTTAAGTGGTGTATCATTGTGTATGCAATGTTTACATTCTTAGTTCAAATTCCACCAAGGTTGACTTTGCCTTTCATCCTTTTGGGGTTGATAAGACAAGTACCAGTTGAACACTGGGGTTGATGGAATAGACTTATCCCCCCACCCCTGAACATGCTAGCCTTGTGCCAAAATTTGAAATCAATATTGTGTATGAAACTTATCTTTATCGATATATTGGAATATTTCCTGTTTTGGAAATTGTTTTACTGGTTGACTGTCCTTCCTATCATCAACCATTTTACAGTATAGATTAGGTGCATTTTATCATGCTACAAGCATTCAGGGGTTTATCTGTCAGGACTAAAGTGTTTCTTGCATACTGTGTCAGTTTTTATTCAGAGTTAGTGCTGTCTTACCCTAAACGGACTTTCTTCTCTGTTGTTTATGGAGTCTGTCTTCTTAGCTAACAATACTAAAGATACAGTTATAGAACTTTGTAAGTAGTATGTGGGTAATGAATGAAAGGGAAGTGGTTACAGACTAAGAAATCTGTAGAAGTTTGGACTGTTGGGAAAAAGGGGAAAAATGATGAGAGAGAAAGAGTGACTGAGAGAGTGTGGGCATGAGAGTGAGAGTGAGAGAGTGTGGGACAAGAGAATGAGATGAAGATAGAATCAAAACAAGAGAGATAGAACATGTGGGTAAAATAGGGAAAGAGGGTGTGCAATATGGGAGAGAGTGAGAGAGTGACAAAAGATGTGATGGGCAAGGTGGAGGAGAATCAGGTAAGAGAGGTAGACAGGAAGAAAAAGAGAGAAATGATATAGAAGGACATGTGGGTAGTGCAAAGACAATGTGAAATGAAGCAACTTACTCAAAGACAACAGGCTACTTGTTCCAGGAGTGAACCCAAAACTTAACAATCTTGGCTTCAAGAGTGTTAAGTGCTCAACTATGTATATTCCACACACACACACACACGCATACACGGATGAGTTGTCTATTTGTGCGTGTCTGTGCACAAAATCACACTTAAATTTATACTCACAGGGAGTTTGTATGACACTCATTTTCACACACACACACACATACATGCACGCACGCATACACACACACACACACACACACACACGTATAAAGTAGCAATGTGTTTCATTTCATTTATTTAAATTTTTATGAATTTCTATAGAAAAGTCTGACTATTTTGTCATCCAGCTATTTCCTTTCTTTCACTTTCTTTCACTTAAATCTGCTGCTGTTTTTCATTCCTCATCTGGATTCCTGTAATTAATTAAATGAAGAGTTGGCAGACTATTAAAAAATGATTTGAGAGATGTACTTTTACATCGACACATACTAATATACTACTATTCTTGAATGATGTAAACTCCATTATAGCATACTTTTATATTAATTATACATTTTTTTTGTGGCAGCTAATTAGAAGAATATTAAGATTTGGCAGATGTATGTTTGAAGCTACAAACTATAGACTGATATGCTATTATGTATAATCTATTACAACATTCTTTTGGATTATTTAATTGAAGATTTCTTTTTTATCATTTTATTCATTAAATATCAAGGAACATTTCTGAGGTCTATGTACAGCTACACACACTAGTATACTGATTATAATATAATATTGATTTAAAATTTTGGAACAAGGACAGAAATTTAGCGGGAGGGGGTAAGTTGATTATATCAGCCCCAATTCTTAACTGGTACTTATTTTATCGACTCTGAAAGGATGAAATGCAAAGTTGACCTTGGCAGAATTTGACCTCAAAATGTAAAGATGGACTAAATGCTGCAAAGTATTTTACCTAGTGTGCTAATCATTCTGTCTGCTCACTTCCTTATACTGACTATGATATTAATCTCCTTTTACATAACAAATGTGCCTATAAGGATGTCAAGGTATGCATCCTACTATACATATGTATCTGTGTGTATATATACACGACACACATATGTGCACACACACACACACACACACACACACACACACACACAAATTCACATACATCTCTCTCTTTCTCTCTCTATGTAAATCAATTGATAAAGTTTTGGTTGGTCACCAGTACTTCTTACTTTCTTTAGTATCCTCAAAATTTTTAATCAGCACTCCATCACCATCTCATAAACATATATTCTGGATGAAACCATCTATACTTGCTATTGGTAAAACTTGGAAACGTTATTTGTATTCCGCTTTACATTGATTTCTCTGCTTTTCAAATGGTCTGACTATTGACATCTAAGCTTTGATGAACTAACAGGAAAGCTTTACATATTCACATAACCTCCAAGAAATTCCCTCAAATTATATATCACTTTTGTTTCAGAAAGAAAGACACATTTGATAACACAGTATAAAGGATGGAAGTGTGACAGCTGGAATGTTTTTGTGTGTAGGTCTGCTCGAGCAGGGGTAATTAATCTAAGGTCTAGACACCAACACAGGTAAATATGGGATAAATATTTTTGTAAGTTTCAATATTTGCAACAATTTCTGGAGCAAGTATTTTAGAATCTTTTCTCTAGTAACTTTATACTTTAAACACTTAACAACCAATCATTTTCAAGGAAAGGAAGAGAATTGGGAAACATCACTAAATAATGCAGTAAATAATTTAGTTCTTGAAACATGATCAGTTATCAAGCTCTGCTTATTTTTATTTTGGACAAAATTGAATATGGGAATTGATTAAATATTTGGTTTTGTCACTTTTAATGAATTACAACAAAATTATAACCATTTTAAAGTGCTGCTTTCAATTGTGGCTGTTGAATAGAAACCAAACTAATTGATTTAAGAGAATTGTTTCAGAGAATTTTAATTTCAACTTCATAACAGTTACTGGAAATAGGAACAAAATGAAATCACAGCCAACGTTGGAGATAAAGAGTAGACAGAAAAGAAATGAGAACTGAGTAGAACTCACCAGCACAGAAAAATGGAGTTAAAGTTGATCATGAAACTGGAATTATTTTTCTCTCTCTGGTTGAGTAGATAAAGCATTGAACTACCAAAGTATAGGTCAAAGAGCTATAACTGTAGCAATACATGGCAGCTTTGTGATTTTCCTGAATTGAACACTTAATTCCATTTGCTTCCCTATTCAATTTGCAAACATTTATTGCATGCCTTTCTTTACTTGAAAGCGTTCAACCATAAACTGATGATGCCAAGTGTAGTTAATGTAAAATCTTCCTTAGTCAGCTTTGTTTAAGTCAATCTTCAATATATAACTTAAGCTATTGAATTGTCCTGGCACATAGAGGAATTATGCTTTACTGAGGAGATCTAATAAGATCAAAACATATCTGTTTTCATTACAATGTTTGTCAAAGGGAAGATTATTTTCTCCCCTCACCTCATTACCTGGATTTCTATGTCAACTTATTTTGCCTTTGTTATGTTCAATATTTGATTTTAACACTGGAATTATGCCCATCACATTCTGTTATTCTGTTAGTGCTTACTAAATGTTGGAAATTGATTCACTGCACATGTAAACTTTCTCAAGCAGTAGGCCTTCTGAACATTGATTATCATAAGTCAGGCGACTACACTACAATAATAATTGAATAAACATCACATATACCACAGAATATACCATAGATTACACTGTGTCGTAAAAATATATTAAGGTCGGACTTGAAAACTACATTACAAAATATTGGTCTCGAATTTTGGCACTTCTGCAAGTGTGAGGAGGGACTTAGTTGATTAAATTGACCCCAGCGTTCAATTGGTACTTATTTTATCAACCCTGAAAGGATGAAAGACAAAGTCAATCTCAGAGGAATTTGAACTCAAAGCATAATGATGGATGAAATGCAGCTAAGCATTTTGCTTGGTATGTTAACTATTCTACCAGCTCACTGCCTTGACTACAATACAAAATATTAAGTTATTTAGTTTGTATTTAATCATATCATTATGTATGTCATAGAAAAAAGATATAAAGGACCACATGCAGTTCAAATATTTTAGGCTGCCTGTACCTGCTATAAGATATCTCTTAATTGTTTCAGTCATTGGACCACAGCCACTGGGGTACTCCCTGGAAGGGTTTAGTCAAACGGTTTGACCCCAGTGCTTATTTTGACTTTGGTGGTATTGTTCTATCAACCTCTTTTGCTGAACTGCTAAGTTATGTGGATGTAAACAAACTCACACCAATTGTCAAGCAGTTGTGGAGGACTAACGCGGACACATAAACAGGGATTCCATATAGTTTCCATTTAAGAAAAACACTCACAAGGACTCACAAGGTGCCACTCAATATGACTGAACCTGAAACCTTGAGGTTGCAAGCCAAAATTCTTAACCATACAGCCATGACATTACATGGATCATAGAAAGAGATCATGTAGCTCAAGTACTTCAGACTGCCTGTGACTTCAATAGGATATGATTAACTTGACTCATATCATACTGCAGGCTTGTTGTTGATTGTAGTGATGTTGATGCTGTTATTGTCTAACTGTAGTCACTCGTACAAGAACAGGTAACCTATTGAATGTTTGGGGACTATTCACTGTTCCAGACCATAGTACTTGGGACCAAATATCAGACCATTACCATTGTTTTTGATTATCTTGTATAATTCTGTAACAGTTCCAGTTGATCTGTCAATCCTATGGCCTGCATGTAGTTGACTGAATGACTAAGTATGAACCACAAATTTACTGTTCTAGATATACTATATAACTACTTAGATGATGGCCGTACTATATATTGAAGTAGCTATGATGAATGCCATAAAGAAACATTAATATAAACTACATTGGTTTTTAGGCTAAACATAAACAACACACACACACACACACACACATCATTCTTTAATGTCTATTTTCCATGCTGGCATGGGTTGGACATTTTTACCAGAGCTGGTAAGCAGGAGAGCTACACCAGGTACCAATCTAATTTGGCTGGGTTTCTATAGCTGGATGCCCTTCCTAATGCCAACCACTTCACAGTGTGCACTGGGTGCTTTTAACATGGCACTGGAGTACTTTTTACGTGACACTGGCACAGGACTTTAGCAAATCAGTCCACTTTATCAGGGTGTGCAGCATTAAAACTTCTGCTGGGGAGGACAGCCCTTCTTGAGTACAGCAAAGCACCAGATATATCAGTCCTTTGTCATCTTTTCCTTAAGGTTCAGTGTTCTGAGGTCATCCATTGGTACTTTGTTCCATCTATTTTGAGTGATCAGCACTTCTTTATGGAACTGTTGACATCCATTCACATCACATACACACACAATATATTTGCATAACAACAATGTAATAGTTTCCTTTAACCAATATCCTGTATTGGAAGAGTCTGTATAATTCAATAAAATTGTTGGTTACTTTTTCTCCTTTCTTAAATATAGTTATATTATTTTTGTGGTGCACTGTTTTGGAAATCAGTATATTAAGCGATCAATCAATTATTTATCTGACAAACTTAGCAATTTTGATAAATAGAGTCAATCACTTGCTTTAAAGAAAAGTACCTGTCAACAGGTGATTAATTCTTTTTACAATTTTAGAGAAACTGAAAAGAAGAAATGGAAGTAACGGAGATGGATGTTTGTGAAGTGAAATGTCTACTTCCAGGAATCAAAACTATGCTGTATTGACTCAGTTTTCTTCTTCTTCTTCTTCTTCTTCTTCTAATGATGATGATGATGATAATGCCCTGATGCAGTACCAGGCACTGGCTCTCATGAGTTCTGATTGAACTGATTGGAAATGTTATCATGTACATTGTTTTGTCTTGGTATAAAAGACGGGCTACAGCAAATATTCTGCTCAATGCCACAGATTTGCTTGTCAGTTGCTTGACCTTAGCCAGTTGAGCATGTCCTTTGGTGGCTGACGATATGTGCATATCTGATCACGAGCAGAAGTAGTGGGGAAACATCATAGCCTTGTGTTGAGAAGAATTCTTTGGAGTTTGAATAATTCACCTCTGGAAACATGGGTGTTTCATTCAACATCCTTATTCAAGGACCATTTGTCAGTGCCAAGCAGAAATATTATTATTATTATTATTATTATTGACTGAGAGAGCAGTGCATGCCATCAAAGTGACACTGGGGTAAAATATATGAAGCCCAATATACCCATCATGACTACCTGTCTGATAAGGGTATACCAGGCACATGCATCACAACCATATGTGTGTAACATGGTGATCTCATATCAAGATAAACAGCACATGACCTTGCAGGTGGGGCCCAGTTAGAATTTTCTTCAGGTTGTGTAGCCCATTCTGTTCAAATGGTCCTTGAATAAGGATGTATCTGGCATGCTAACAATTCTACCAGCCCACTACTTTAAACCTCTCAACAATATATTGAGATGAACATTGTCCAGGTTAGATCTTCCGATAAGTGCACAAGTTTATGTGAGTCCAACAACATTACAAAGTATAAATTCCACTCACATAGCAGGTCTTTTGATCCCCAAACTTCAAATCTGTATTTAAACTGAACTAAGGCCCCAAAATTATTGCCTATGTTCCACTTGTCCTCATCTAGTTAACCTTGGTTTACTGCCCATTGTGGTACACATCAACTAAGATGAGTGAATGTTTGAACCAAGTTCACAGGACTGACCATCTTGTCCTGGTAATATTCCACTCAAGCAATTATTTATTATCTACCATAGTTCAGATGTCATTTGTTATCAGCCTTTTAGAGCTTTCTGCTAACAGCTTTAGAAAACCATAGTTCTTCTCTTCCTCTTCATAGATCAGCAAAAGTGCTGCTGAAAAATGCATCTGTTTGGAAGGACACAATACACCCATCGAATGATATTTTATTGTTTACAACTGACATAGAACAATGCTGTCTTCATGCTTAATGAGAAATATTTAAGGGCAGTTCCTGAATATGTACAGTTGACTTGTCAACATAGATGAGAGGGATTGAAAAAAGACAGAAACTTACCCAAAGCTTATTTTCTTCTAAGATCCAAATTCTTTCTATTATAACTTTTAACTTGGTGAAATTTACTTCAAGGCCTTTCAAATCCAGGTTCTGCTTCTCCAAATTTTCTACAGACTTTATTATAAGAACAAGGTCATTCACATACAGAAATTTCTACAGACTGCTGGTCTTGAATTCTTTTGTTATAACTTGGAGGACTATAATGAATAGGAGAAAGTTAAGAACTGAATCCTAATGAATCCCTACCTGCATGTTAAATTCATTAATGAACTCATTCTTGATTCTCGCCTTAACTAATTGCATCTCTTTATATGGCTCTCCCCAAGCCATTCACTCATCTACCTCTAGTTTCCTTAGCAACCCTCAAGGGCCTTCAGGCCAAAAAGTGGGGGACTCTGTCAAAGGCCTTCTCCAAGTAGATCAATGTTAAGAATAAGAGATTATTCTTAGTCTATTATTTCTCTTGCAACTGTTTCACTAGGAATTGAGTATCAGTGGTAACTTTCCCCTAAGTTGAACTGCATCTCATCATGGTTAATCCTATTCCAAATCAATTTTGAATTGGTCTGAGGGAGATTTGGCTGATACAGCTATCAGGTTACATGACTTCATAAACCCTTTCTTATTGGTTCACCATATGAGTAGTGTTATGGATGTTTTTTGTGAATATTCAGCATCTGTTCAGAATATTAGTTTTGTTCTGCAGTACAAACTTGGTTGTGTGATATTTAATCTATGTTGTGCATTTTGAGCCTCTTTACAAACTAAACTTTATACTTTCCTTTCTGCTTTTATTCATGGATAAGCAATAAGCCAACAATGTGGTGGTCACTCAACCTGCTACAAATAGCAACCAAATCTCCTCCAAATCACACATTACTGTTTTCAAAGAGGAAGAACACTGTAGACCCTGATATTCAAATTGGACAGTGACATCCCTGGTATCCCAAAATGACAGAATGATCAAGCCTAGAACGTCTTAGAGCATGCATAGGTTTGCTTGATAAGAGCTGACCTTGGTTGAAACAACAACAGCAACAGCAAGAACAAAATAAGCGAAAGAAGCAAGCTAAGGTTAAGTTAACAATGGTGATCATGGTGATTGTGTTAATGTGATTGATTTGGATAAAATTACATAAAATAAAGGAAGACAAATATTTCAGAGCCAACATTAAGCAGAACTCGCGAAGAATTTAATAAAATATTTATTGTAAATGCTATTAAATCAGCATTCTAATTCTTATAAAATATAATTTTAGCTTCAATTTTTTTTTGCCATTTAATGATCTGAAGAAATCAGAGATGGCTGATGTTCAAGTATTATGTGCATTTTTGGTATCTGAAGTTGATTTAAACGTGCCTATGCTTTTTGTGAGATTTTTGGAGAATAACCCTATAATGACTATTGATATTACTTTTTGATGTTTAACACTACAATCTTGTTAGGAAATAAAAGACAAAATTGAATGCTTCAATGAGCTCTAAAAATTCTTTATGTTTGAACAACATTATTGAATGCTTGCAATATAATTGCATATAGCATGCACTCTGTTGCAAAATTATTGGTATTTAAATAATATATATATGTTATGTACATATTCTTCATTCTTCTTCATTTGTCTTATATGTTTTTTTTCCCAACCTAGCATGTGTTGGATGAATGCATATAGAAGCATTGTTTTAAAGCTGGATACCCTTCTTGTTGATAATCCTTACCTAATTTTCATGTAATGGCTATATTTTGTTTTCCACTCATCTTTGATAGTGCAAAATTATGGGATGATTTCTAAGCAGGTAATGTTAACGGCTGTCAATTTTTTGCTCAGTGTTTTCATGCAAGGTCACAGAATGTAAATATTCTCTCTCTCACACAATTATATATTATTTTTTCCTTTTGTCAGTCATTAGACTGTGGCCATGCTGGAGCATCACCTTGAAGAATTTTATTCAAACTAATCGACCCCAGTACTTATTTTCTTTTTAAGGAAAGAAAAGATAAAAAGTAGGACTGATTTATGCTATTTATGTATTATTAGTTATTTATGTATTTTTTAATTAGTTATCCACAGCGATAGAAATAGACTCCATTGATAGTGTTGGGTAAAAGGTGTCTGAATAAAAGAAAGGACGAATGTATTTGAGCATATGACTATTTGATCAGGACTCATTTGGGACTAACCAACAACAGCAGAAACAGCATCATAAATCATTAAATGTTCTGATATCAAGAAATAATTATTTAATACACCTAATGAATAAATAACTGCATATGACACAAACAAAATATAATAAAAACAAAGAAAATATTTACCAGAACAGCTCATAAATGTACAATAGTCTTTATTATTTATGTTTAAACAATGTTGTTATTTTACAATAAAGGAGTATATATATATATATATATATATATATTTCTTACATATAACACCAGCTGTATGTCTCAGCTGTTTGAACATTATTTTTTTATGAAGTACTAACAGGTTCCATAAATGTAACCCATTCACAAATTGGGGGGACTGTCTGTGCTGAAATAGTGTACAAAAAATATTCCAATTGAATTCAAAATGGAAATAAAAATGCTTTGAACAACCATAGCAAGTTAGTGTTATAGGTAGTACATAGTAATAAAAAAAAAAGACAGAAAGAAATAAACACTAACTACATCAAGTTTTGTTTAGACTGTTTATTATATTTCATATTGAAGAGTGTCACTCAAAACATCCTTTTAGATGGGTGCAAAAGAATGTGAGGACCATGAAAAATTTAGGGAAAATTTTGAATGACTTTTGGTACAGTTTTCTTTAAATTGTGCCCCACTGTCCACTGTGGCAGTTTTAATTTAAATTTTAAAATGTACAAAAGGAAAAAAAAAAAAAAAGATAGGAAACAAACGACAGAGTATTGTTTTTTCTTTCATGTTTGGTATGCATATAGCATATTTGTACAAACGAGAAAAATAATTCAAATTAGAATTCTGAAGAAAAATTAGTTACAAAAAAATGAAATGTATCAATTATTCTTACATAGAACGGCAAGAATGTATTTTTGGAAATCTTGGTGTATTATTTTCCTGATTCAATTCAGCAAACCAAATAGAATGGAAATAGGTGAAAAGTAATTTGATTCCCAAAACATTTAGAAGTAGAAGCAGGTATTTAAGGCCAAATAAGCTGCTTCCAAACTGTAATTTCTGTGGTTAACAGAAATGAATAAAAATGATCTCATATTAGAGATGGAAACAAACTATCATCAACCAATAAACCACAATTTGATCTAGAAGAAATTGATATCTAAATGAGTTAACTTTGTTACGAAGGTGTCAGATGATGGCAGAAAGAGGCACATTTAAGTGTTTTTATTTTAAACTGTATTCAACTCTGCCTGGTTAATTCCTTTTCATCTTGGCAGTTCTATGGTCAGAAAATAAATCTACTACTTCTATTACTGGTTTAATTTATCCCTTTGTCCAACAAATATGAAAAAAATTGGTTTTAGATGTTTGCAATGAGAATGCAGGAAATGTTTTTAATATATTTATAGGTTTTATTATTACTAATTTAGTAAATTTTGTTTTTAACAGTCAAAGAAATTCAAATTTAGATTAGTTTTAAACCCATATCTTCTCCTATTTTGTCAAGGTGTAATAAACAGAGAAAAGACTAGTATAGATCGATGTATATAAACTTGTGAATGTGTAATATTAAATTGCAAATAACCTGTATTGATCTCTATAAACAATATACTATAAAGATTAAACTACTAAAGTGGAGAAAAATCTTTCTAGAATAAATATATAGTTCAAAGAGCCGGTAGAGCAAGTGACCATTTCAAAACACTATGATCATTTTTGTATGTGATTTGATTTATAATTGTTTAATGAATTTAGAAAGGCTACTCATTACAGTTTTGATGCTATCAAGCAGAAAGAAAGGGACAAATTAGAATATATCAAAGACTAATTTTGTTCAAGTTTTCCAAGAATTATAATTACTGTCTGACTTAGGTAACTGGGGAGGAAGTGATAACACTTAAAAACAACAGGGAGACAATGTTTGAGGAAAGTAAAAACACATCCACCAATTTATTTTAAAACCTTGTAGAAAATAAAATGATTGATAAATGAAATGTTCCACAGCTATGAACAAATTGTTGGATTACTGATGAAGATTTTACGTTTATATTTGATTTAAGAGCAAGTCAACCTAGAAGACTGCTCCACCACTCTTCAGACTATTGGCACCACAGCCAGAAATTGTTGATATAATATGTAGGGAGAAGTGAAATGGCTCCACTGAGAATCACACCAGTGTTGCTATTATGGGTTGCCAGGCACTTGCCACTATTACTGACAGTAAATGGATCTCTGTTGGGTTTGCACCATGAGTATTTAGTTGCTCATGGTGCAAACCATGAACCTGAACCACAAACTCATATGTAGTTAAGTGACCAAACATTCTACAAACAAGTGCACCCTTAAAATAATTCTCAAAATCAGCATGACCCAGCATTAAAAGGCCAGACTTTTTAAATTTCAGGTACAATCCACCCAATGGACTTTTACACAATTTCTGTTTCCCCAATTTCACCCAGGATGCTGGGGTTGATCCAAAGTTAAGGTAAAAGACACTTGCCAAAAGCACCATGCAGTAGGATCAAACCCAGGACTGTGATTGAGAAGTTAATTCTTTACCATTTGGTCACTGTCACTACTGCAATTCTCTTACAGCCTGTGTATGAGTGTATGAATAATGCCAACCACAGAACATATGTATAAAATCATAAGCTAGTGTTTTATCATGGAAAAGGAGAGTATGCTTAGCTGTGATTTTGTTTCTTTTGTTGAATTTTAATTCCCAAGTGAAGCTATGGATAACACAACCTTCTCAGTCATATTTTGACTCTTAATTCCTGCATATTACTGCAGTATAAATCTAGCTTGTTCAATTCCTTCTGAACTGTTTGTTAAGGAGTATATAATATTTATATACATAACGCACATATTCCATCCAAACAGATAAAAAGTAGAATGAATTATTTCATATTTTATTTTTGTTTTCATCCATTAATAAAATTTTCTTAAAAACTTACTGGAGAGAAATTTGAGAAAAAAAAAAAAAGAATACAAATTATTTTGAAAGAGAATTATTTAAATATTTTAAACTATTTAAACATATAAGTAAACTTACATAAACAATTACCAAGTTTGATAAAATTAACTGGTGCCAGTGAAAAAACATTTACAATGAAACAGTAAAGATTTATAACAGGCAACATGTGATATTATATGTAAAACAAACTAAAAACAAGGAAAAACACTAAAAAATCTCAATAATGAACATATTTCTTTATTTTTATAACATTCCTTTTCAACAATATGCTTGATAAGTATACCAATTCAAGGTACAGGCAGCATTTCAAGCAATTGTCCAGGAATATGCACAAAGTGGTAGAGAGCGTTCTGTCATATGTCTGAAATCTTCGAAATATGAAGATTAAAAATATGAAAAAGTTTTTAAAATAATATGAAGTTGCATACAAACAAATTATGGTTTGAACATTTTTTTTTTCCAGTAAAGTTCTCTCTTTCAATATTATATTATGTCCTAAACAAAGCCAAATATACATTTATATATATATACAGGGTGTCCCAGAATTAATTATCTACTTCAATGAAATTGGGCAAATTTTTAAAAACTGACAGAATTTATGTTTATTACTTAAATTGATACCAAAACAAATAGATTTACAAATCTTACATCAAAACTTCATTGAAAATTTTCAACATGTGCTTTGTCTGTATCCCTGTAAATTTCAAATCTATCCTTGGCATTGCAAAACATGTGTTGAAGTATTCCAGGAGTTATCTATCTCCTGCACTGCTAACTGAATGCATTAAGTTCAGCTAAACTATTGCTCCAGCCTGGGGATGAAGGTAGAGAAAATGATTGCAGCCAAATTGAAAAAAAAGCTGTCATGGACAGATAAGTGGGATCCAACAAGAATGAAAATAAAATTATGAAACTATAGACAAAATTAAAAAATTCATACACTTTTAACACATACCAAACAAGATAAGCATAAATAAAAGTGAGTTTTTAAACAAAATTGCCTGAAATAGATAGTTAATTCTGGGATACTTGTATACATACATATATACACAATCATACAAAAGAGTCAAGAACTATTTACTCAATAATTGTTTCTGATTTACACAGAAAAACAGCATTTTTGAGGAGGAGGGTTAAGTCGATACTGTCGACCCCAGTACTTGACAGGTACTTTATTTTATCAGCTCTGAAAGGATGAAAGGCAAAGTTGACCTTAGCGGAATTTGAACCCAGAACACAAGATTCTGTAACAAATGCTGTAAGGCATTTTTTCCCGTTGCAGCCTTTTAACTTACCCAATAATAGGAGCAAATTTACCACTGAACTGATTCAGTTCTTGGTTAATGCTTACTGATTATGAAGGGTCTAGAAATCTATTAAGAAAAATTTTAAAAACCCCAAAAATACGCTTTTTCAAAATATACAAATAATAAAGATGAAGTTAAATTATAAAACATTATTTTGCAGAAATTTTTACATAAAAAGAGAGAGATCATTTATGAATTTTGCAAAAACAATTGAAATAAAAGTAAAAATGGAAAATGATCAATGTTCCTTCAGAGAAACACAGAAAACATATAAATTTGAGTGAATATTTTGGAAAATTTTAAGTGACACTCTTCAAAAAAAAAAATGTAAATAAAGAGCAAGTACTTTACCTATGCAGAGTGATATTAGTGCAGTAAAAACAAAAACTGTAAGAGGATGGGTTTTCAGTAAGAAATCAAAGGGTGAGGGGGAAGTTTAAAGAAAACCAAGGTCATGTTAAAATTACTAACAAACCACATATATTAGCTTTTTCCTATTGGTTAACAGTGAATGAGTGTGTATGTATATTTTTGCATGGTTATACATTAAATTAGAATAAGTATAGTGTGCTAAGTATGACTGCATTAAAGAAATAGAGACCTTGATGCATTTGCAGAATAACAGTTTTATTGTGCTTGGAAAGTTCAATGCCACACAGTGACTTATAGTTTCATTGTGGGTGAGAATCTTCAGACTGAGCATTCTTGCTTGGGATGAAAACACTAACCCTCTGAGGAACCGAACTTTCTAATGCCCACATTAAAAAAATTATATGCATGTATGATTTTTTTTTGTGTGTGTGTGATCTTTCAAGGCAAAAAAAAAGGGAAAAAATGCAGGCATTTCTGTTCAACATTTGGCCAGTATGGATATTTTTTTTTAATGTCTCTATAATACAATATATAATTTTTCCTTTTGCAGGTTTAATTCGTTGGACTGCAGCTACAGTTTTAGTTATATTTGATTACGTTATCTCTAGTATATAGGGAGTATGCAGCTTATTAAAACCAAACTATGAATGCTGTACAATATCCAAGTGAAGGGCTAACATGTTGATAGTCGTGCATCTTTATAAACCTACTGGGTTATCTGGACACCACTGCAATCTTTATGCAGTGCATCTAAGCACAAATCAGTCTGGTGCAGCTTGAATTGGTTGTTCCAGACTACGTTCATTAAATTCAGCACTTTATATTCAGTGAAACTCAACACTTATCAATTGAATAGGACATGTATTGTTTATAGCTTCAATGTTTGAGAAGAGATAGTAATATAGTCATCAAATATAAAAACAAAGTAAGAAAACCAGTTCCTCTCTTTTTATTATAAAATATTGTTTGTATTTGACATCATTAAACTGATGTGGGGATTGCTTATTTTGTTAAATAATCAAATACACTGATATTAGAAAAAGAAAATCTTTATAAATTATGTAAAATTGAGGTGAATATAGTAAGGAGTTGTGACCCTCATAGCTTACTATATCTTTTCAAGTTAATATTAATAAGAAGGTAGTGGAATGTCAGAAATGATAGGGTCTTGGCTTTACAAACTATTTAACTTTGTCTATATATGTTCTGCTTTCATTCTTCTGGTGTCATGGAAAGAAATACCAGTCATGTCCTGGAATCAGTTTAATTGATTACTTTTCCCATAATAAATACATAATCTGTCTTCATGGCTATATAAGAAAATAGAATTTATACAGGAAATTGATATTTTAAGTTTTTTTTGTATTGGAGACAATATAATCAACTCAACTGAGTGTGATATATTTCTCATTCACAGAAATGGTAAAAGTCAAGTTGAACTCAAATCAGTGAAGTACTAGACTAGCTACATGGAAAATACCTAGTTTGGTGTTTGCTTGTCTCATTTCTATTAATTTTATTGATATCTAACTAGGATTTTTAATATTGGTACAAAGTTACTGATATTGCTCTTGATATCTGATAGGAAAGGATTTGTACTTCTTGTTTACCTTTACAGCAAGAAAAAATTTAGTGGTTAGGGTATTGCTCGCATGACCACAAGATCTTGGTTTCGATTCTTGGACTGGGTGGTGTGTTGTATTCTTGTGCAAAAACACTTCATTTGACATTGCTCCAGTCCACTCAGCTGTAAATGAGTAACCGTGGGAATTCAAGGCAAATGTTGTGCACTTGGTCACTTATACACCATGGAAACTGGGTAACTGGCACTATGAGGCTTAGGACTATGAGACAATGCTTATTGAAGCTACTTCTTGGCTCTTTGGTCAAGTTTCATTAGAGCACTGGGTCTGGTGGTGCTATCACTAAGTGGTATGAGAGAGACCAAATGTATTTACAATACTGACTAAAAGAAAAGTGTAGTTCACTGCTGCATGTGGTTGGTGGGAGTAGGGTACAATTAATGTATGTTTTGCTTATAGTACTGAGCTTAAATTTTCCCATGAGTTGTAAAGAAAAGATCTAAAACCAATGTTCATATCTATCTATCTATCTATATATGTGTGTGTAATATGTATGTATGTATGTATGTATGTATGCGTATTGTTAACCAGTTAACCAAAAGCTGTATATGTGATTTTTTCTTTCCATGTGTAAATGAATATAAAAAGTTTCAAAATAAAAACTCCAACACTTAATGCAGGAGATGTCACATGTTGTTATAAACTGTGGTTATTGATTTTTAAAAAGGGTAAGATTATGGCAGGTTATTTGAATTTTTTTTCTGTTTTCCTTCTTTTTTTATATATATTTTTCTTTTTTACATAAATCTGAAATTTCTAATAAAACTTTACATCGTTTACTAGTGAAATTTTGTATTTTATTAGTAGTATTTTTACATCTCTTACTAGCAAAATTTTGCATCACTTAGAAAATCTTGCACATGATTTACTAGTAAAATTCACCAATTCCCCACAGTGAAAAAAGAAAAAAAGAAAAGAAATACAAGTGCCCACCCCTCCACACCCCCCAAATCATTTACATCTGACATCCAGCTCTTAGTGTTGGGTTTCACAGCATTCACAGGACAAGAAAAAAAAAAAAAAATTCTCTACTGAGTGCTGCAAGAAACATCCCTAAATGATTTGGTACCTGTTCACAAATATCTAGGTGAATCAAGGTAGGCAGAATATTAAGTATAGTGGGTCCAAATACAAAGCTAAACACCTGCAGTGTATTTGAACTGAGGACAAATGAGCTGGTAGTTGAATATTATATATTCACTTAATCATTTGCTTCTATCCATTTCACATTGAATAATAGTGGAATTTCTTTTTGTTTCATATACATTTCCCATTATATATATATAAAATCGTTTTTCCCTAATAAGATCATCAGCATTTGTGTGTGTGTATACACACACGTACACACATATATGCAGAGTATTTGCAATGTTACAGGATTTTTGATGGGGGAGGAGGCTGAGAAAACTTATAGAATATATTCACAATATATGTTTGGTTTATAATACATGGATGTTCTTATAGGACCCAGAAATTCAAAATTGAACCCAAACACAAACACACACTCACACATACACATGCAACTGCATATAAACACAATCATACACGTATATGCAATTATACATGATATATAATAGGATTTGCTGTGGAGCTTGAAAATCCACAAGGTTTGTTTCCACTGGGTTCTTTTGTCTGGGTCTGAAATCTGAAATGAGGTTCGCCACTTACAACCAATAGACACCAAAGAAATGGCTGGACAACGGTAAAGGATTCTTAAACTGATTTACATACAATAGTTATCAGTTTATTTTGGAGGAGGATAAATGATTATGTCTCAATGACTCTGGTTTTCGGTTATTATTATTATTATTATTATTATCATTATTACCACTATTATGAGGATCATGTTTTTTTTAAATTTTGTTTTGTAAGCTGTTAAGGTAAAACTGTAGTATAACATTACACCTGCAAGCAATGTTATCTACTATCACATTGTCATGGTTACTAGAGAAGAGTCAACATTGAATAATCATTGTTACCATGTTCAGGAAACCCTGTGACCAACAGAAGCCATATTACTGATACCTTCAAAGAGTCATAATTACCACTGTTCAGTAATTTTTATAATTTAAATAGTTGAGCTCACCATACTGACAGAAGTTGTAAAAACAGTCACTTTTGGATAGTGACTATAGTCATCAAACGTTAATGTTACTATTGTACAGTTAATAGTACTACTGAATATTTCAAAAGTTACCATTAGTGATCATAAGTGCACATTAGCATTGAGGAGTTAAAGAAAGTCAAGTTATAGCCTTCAATATTATTGAGGTATCCATATTAACACTGAGAAGTGAGTTTTAGTTAGCATTTAAAATTATTAGTGAATTAAAGTATTCAATAATCACTAAAATCATACCATAGCCTTTAATACTGATTTAAAATTTTGGCACAAGGTCAGCAATTTTGGGGAAGGGTGTAAGTTGATTACATTGACCCCAGTGCTCAACTGGTACTTATTTTATTGATCCTCAAAGGATGAAAAGCAAAGTCAACCTTGGAGGAATTTGAACTCAGAATTTAAAGATGGGTGAAATGCCGCTAAGCATTTTGCCTGGCATGCTAACGATTCTGCCAATAAATTCATACCTTAAAACTGCAATATTAACATTCAGTAATCAGTAAAATTATACCATAGCCTTTAATTGGTAGTC